>NC_087070.1:22029057-22240218 GCF_963678635.1 Symsagittifera roscoffensis
GATTTTTTGGTATTTTGTTTGTTTTCAATAAGACTTGAAAGTGAGTTTCAAAAGAATAAATTATCCAGTTTTAATCTGTGTTAATCGGACTTTCCTTCTCATTCATGGTATTAGTTTGTGACTTTGTGGCGTTATTAAGCTCTTTAGTTAGGTTAAGTTTACTCTTATTTTTTTTCCAAATGGGTTGAATGAAAGTTTGAAACGTGTGAAAACAAGGTAGTGCTATAATCAGTTAGTTTTGAAACTAGATTTTCAATTATTAATCATTTCTTTGTGGGCGAGTTGTGCGAATTTACGGAAAGAGTGTGTGATTTGTGGGCGAGAGAAGATATTGAAACTTTACAAAAGAAGTTTACATATAAATGTTAGTTTTATTTTTTTTTTCTTTGCAAATTTTTTGGATCTACTGCTTTAGTTTTTGAATTCCACCGCTGAGTTGATAGTATACAGCTTGTTAAACGAAAATTTACTGCTTTAATAATTTACTTCAGTTGTTAAATAGGATTTCAAAAGCTCTAGAAAATAGCTTACAATTTTTGATTTGGGTTTTATTTATTTTAGATTAAAGATTGCTGAAGTCTGTAAAAGGAAAATGAAACATTTATCAGAAGAATGGTGAATATTTTTAGATATTTGTTAGTCTAAATATTTAATTCTACTTACAAAGAGTTGTCGTCTTCAGAAAATCCATTTGGAAAGTTAGTGCGAATTTTGGTTGATGATGTTAGAAGTTTCGCAAGAATGCGGAAGACGTTTTTAGTCTGAAGTAGAGGCCAGAGAAGCTCTAGCGCTCGGGTGGTATTTAGTTCTTCATTATTAATTGTGAAATCAGGCGATGAGTTTTCGATTAGATTAAATAATTTATGGTTACATTTAGTTTTACGTATGTAATCTAGTATGGGGACTTCGATTGGCTGTATTTATTCATGTGGGTCGATTAGTGGGCGGGAGTTATCAACATCGAATGATTCTGTTAGTTGGCAGAATATATACAGTTATCGGATGGGATCATAGTGTCGGAGGATGCCTTGAATTTTAGTTTTTTTATGCCTTAATTAAAATTTAGGTGAAGCTTATGTAATTTCATATAAAGTAAACTGTCTGTTCGTCACGCCACCTTATTTTCGGCCGAATAGTTTTTTGCAATTTCTTAGTCTAATACCAATCTTAACCTTACTCTTATACTTTTACGAGTTCGTATTTGGAGTTTATCCAGAAGGAGAACAGCTGTAGTCTAAGGTTTATTCAAATTGTTCTGGTGCTGAAACTACAAGTAGCTTCAGCACTTACCAATAAGTGTCAAGGTTAGTGATGGAATGTGAATGGTTAGTTAGCATTTTTTTATACAGACTATTTTATCAGTAAAACAACTGGTTTATAAATACTAGTTTAGAACTGGTTCCACCCATCGGGGGTTTAGAGATTTTTACAGTTTTTAATTGTTTGTTGTACTGAAGAACGGGTGAGGTAGTTTCTTTTTGAAGTTTATGCAGCGAAGAGATGTAGTTGTTTGGGTAGAGAGAAAAAGATCGTTTGTTCATGTTTCAAATGTGGGTCTCTTCGATTGTGGATCGTCTTGAGTGATTGTGTCAAGACTTCAGACCGATGCAATGATGTGTTGGTTTAGTTAAACTTAGAGCGAGACTACGTGCAAGATGAATTTTGAGCTTTCCGTGTGCTTAGAGCTTTCCGTGTAAAGTGGCAAGTGATTAGGATCACTATGTGAGATCAACATCGAGTTAAAACTGGTCCATTTCAGTAGTTTTCTTTTATTGCGGTGTTGAGTATATAGTTTGAATCCTTTGAGGGTAGTGACTATGGCAACAAATCAATAGATTTGCCATTCCAGAGCTGGTAAATAATCGGGTTTTTATCTCTTTTTGCTTCTCGCTCCTTTGTCTCTAAGAAATCATCTACATCATATTGCATTCATTTATCTACATCTTGTCAATGAAGACAACTTGTAGTTTTGATTTTTCATCAGATATTTTCGCAAAAGCGTTTTTACTGTTGTTTACTTATTTTAATGAGTCGCTCACCTTGGAGAAACTCTCATGGAAAATAGAGTCAAATTATAGGGCCATTAAGCGTGGTTGTAGCGCGGTGGGTTAGGCTTTCAATCTTTTTTTCTTTTTATCAGGCGTTTAATTTTGGTTGTGTCTTTTTCTAAAAAGTAGAATTTTGGGTTTTGAGTTTCTTTTTTGATTTTTTGGTGTTTTGTTTTGTTTCAATAAGACTTGAAAGTGAGTTTCAAACGAATAAAAAATCCAATTTTAATCTCTGTTCAATGCGGTTTGGGTACCCCGGGACTTTCCTTCTCATTCATGGTATTAAATTGTGAATTTGGGGCGTTAGTAAGCTCTTTAGTTAGATTAATCTTACTCTTATATTTTCTTCCAAATGGGTTAAATGAAAGTTTGAAACGTGTGAAAACAAGTTAGTGCTATAATCAGTTAGTTTTGAAACTAGATTTTCGTTTACTAAACAGTTCTTCGTGGGCAAGTTGAGCGAATTTACGGAAAGAGTGTGTGATTTGTGGGCGAGAGAAGATATTGAAACTTTACAAAAGAAGTTTACATATAAATGTTAGTTTTATTTTTTTTTCTTTGCAAATTTTTTGGATCTACTGCTTTAGTTTTTGAATTCCACCGCTGAGTTGATAGTATACAGCTTGTTAAACGAAAATTTACTGCTTTAATAATTTACTTCAGTTGTTAAATAGGATTTCAAAAGCTCTAGTAAATAGCTTACAATTTTTGATTTGGGTTTTGTTTATTTTAGATTAAAGATTGCTGAAGTCTGTAAAAGGAAAATGAAACATTTATAAGAAGAATGGTGAATATTTTTAGATATTTGTTAGTCTAAATATTTAATTCTACTTACAAAGAGTTGTCGTCTTCAGAAAATCCATTTGGAAAGTTAGTGCGAATTTTGGTTGATGATGTTAGAAGTTTCGCAAGAATGCGGAAGACGTTTTTAGTCTGAAGTAGAGGCCAGAGAAGCTCTAGCGCTCGGGTGGTATTTAGTTCTTCATTATTAATTGTGAAATCAGGCGATGAGTTTTCGATTAGATTAAATAATTTATGGTTACATTTAGCTTTACGTATGTAATCTAGTATGGGGACTTCGATTGGCTGTATTTATTCATGTGGGTCGATTAGTGGGCGGGAGTTATCAACATCGAATGATTCTGTTAGTTGGCAGAATATATACAGTTATCGGATGGGATCATAGTGTCGGAGGATGCCTTGAATTTTAGTTTTTTTATGCCTTAATTAAATTTTAGGTGAAGCTTAAGTAATTTCATATAAAGTAAACTGTCTGTTCGTCACGCCACCTTATTTTCGGCCGAATAGTTTTTTGCAATTTCTTAGTCTAATACCAATCTTAACCCTACTCTTATAACTCCTAGTCTCAATAGATCTAGTGTACACTGGTTTTTACGAGTTCGTATTTGAAGTTTATCCAGAAGGAGAACAGGTGTAGTCTAAGGTTTATTCAAAGTGTTCTGGTGCTGAAACTACAAGTAGCTTCAGCACTTACAAATAAATGTCAAGGTTAGTGATGGAATGTGAATGGTTAGTTAGCAATTTCTTATACAGACTGTTTTATCAATAAAATTATTGTTTCATAAATACTAGTTTAGAACTGGTTCCACCCATCGGGGGTTTAGAGATTTTTTAGTTTTTAAATATTTGTTGTAGTCAAGGACGGGTGAGCTGAGGTAATTTATTTTTTGAAGTTTAAGCAGCGAGGGGTTGTAATTCTTTGGGTAGAGAGGAGGGTTGCTCATTCGTGTTCCAAATGAACTTGAGGATCGTCTTGGACGGTTGTGTCAAGACTTCACATCGATGCAATGATGTGTTGATTTCGTTAACCTTAGAGCAAGACTACGAGCAAAATGAAGTTTGACTTTTCCCTGTCAAGTGCCAAGTAATCAGGATCGGTATTTGAGATCAACATGGAGTTAACCATTGGTCTGTTTCAAGGGTTTGTCTTTGCTGCGATGTTTGCTCCATTTTTAAAATCCTTTGAGGGTAGTGACTAGGGTAACAAACCTAATAGATTTGCCATTCCAGAGTGGGAACGTAATCGAGTTTTCTTCTTCATTTGCTGATTGTTCCGTTGACTCTTAGAAACCTTTTACATCAATTTGCAATTATATCTACATTTTGTTAGTGAATTCGGTTTTTAGTCATGATTTAATTTCAATCGCAAAAGTGTTCTTAATCTGGTTTAATTTTCTGAAAGATTCGCTCACCCTAGAGCAACTCTCATTAAAAGTAGAATCATTTAAAGGGTCACAAAGCATGGTTGTAGCGCGATGGTTTAGGTTTCCAACCTTTTTTTCATTTTTATCAGGTGTTGTTCTTATTTTTAATTTGGTTGTGTCCTTTTCTCAAAAGTAGATTATTGTGTTTGAGTTTGTCTTTGGACTTTCGGTGTTTTTTTTGGCTTCAAAAAACTTGAAAGTGAGTTTCAAGAGAATAAATTATCCAGTTTCAATCTGTGTTCAATTCGGTTTGGGTACCCGGGGATTTTTTCTCTCGTGGTATTAATTTTTGATTTTGGGGCGTTAGTAAGCTATTTGGTCAGCTTAAGCTTACTCTTGCATTTTCTTCCAACCTGTTTAAATGAAAATTGGAAATGTGCGAAAACAAGTAAGTGTTATAATCAGTTAGTTTTGAAACTAGATATTCGTGGGCGAGTTGTGCGAAATTACGGAAAGAGTGTGTGGATTGTGGGTGAGTGAAGAGATTGAAACTGTACAGTGAAGTTTACATATAAAGGTTAGTTTTCTGTTATACTGCTTGCAATTGTTTTAATTTTATAGCTTTAGTTTTTGAATTTTACTGCTGAGTTGATATTATACTGTTTGTTAAACAAAAATTTACTGCTTTAAACGAAAATTTTATTTTGGTTTTGTTTGTTTTAAGATGAATGATCGGTGAAGTCTTAAAAAAGGAAACTGAAACATTTGTAAAGAAAACTGAGTGTTTTCACATTGAAATTTTTAATTATACTTACAAAGTTTTGTCGTCTTCAGAAATTTCATTTGAAAAGTTAGTACGAATTGTTTTTGATGTTGTTAGAAGTTTCGCAAGCAAGCGGAAGACGTTTTTAGTCGAAACTAGAGGTCAGAGAAGCTCTGGCGCTCGGATTGTATTTAGTTCTTCATTATTAATTTTGAATTCAGGCGATGAGTTTTGATTAGATTAAATAGTTAATGGTTACATTTAGTATTATGTATGTATTCTAGCATGGGGATTTCGATTGGCTGTATATATTCATGGGGGATGGTTAGTGGGCGGGAGTTATCAACATCGAAGGATTTGGTTAGTGGGCAGGATTTACACATTTGTCGGATGGGATCGTAGTGTCGGAGGATGCCGTGCAGATTAGTTTTTTGATACATTCAGTAAAAATTAGGAAAATGGTGAGAAGTGTTTGAAATGTATATTGAATGTAAATCTGCGTTGTGGGTTTTGTGATGGTGTGTTAGTTGTGCAGTGGTTTTGGATGAAATTATAATAGATGTACGTGTTTGTCAACTTTATGCGTAACATAATTTCATGTGAACAGTGCAAGTCACGTTCCTTATGTTTAAGATTGTTGAATTTTTTAAAATAGGATTTATATGCTTTAGTGTTCCTTAGTGCTGTGGCGATAAAATTATCATTTTTTGTATAATGCTATCAATTTTAAATATGTATTCTGACGTAAAAAAATCATTTTCCGTTAATTGAGGGCTAGTGTTTGTGTCGTCTTCAATATCTGTGTTTTCCATATACGTGTAGTAGCGTGGTCATAATGATTAATGGAAAACCTGTTAGCTCGTGGTGCAATAAATTTGTTTAGTGTCTGATTTAGTCCAATAGTAGTCAATTGTTTCTCATGTAGTGCAGTTGTTAATTTTTGTAAACGGGGTTGACACAGTTCGTTATTGGCGGATTTATTGTACAAAGAAAGGGCGATTGGATTAGTAAAATGATATGAAGTCCAAGAAAGTGTAGGAACTAGGCTATGTTCATCAACGAAGTTCAGCTGGTCGTTGTTAGTGGTATGGTACTTAGTATACTGTGGAAAAAATGGCAAGATGTGCTTTATGAATTCTTTGTGTTAGAATGGAGTGGATGAAAGGAAAATCGTCTTGCTGGTCGAGGGTGGCTTAGTAGTTGGGGTTGCGCATGGGGATGTTTACGTTTGAAAACTCTGTGGTTGTCGTTTCTATTTCATTGGGTGATTGGTTTGAGGATTGAGAGGTTAATTTGGAGTGCGATAGCTGATGACTTGTTAGTGTATCAGGTTTTTGAAGTTGTTGGTGAAGTGTGATGATGTTATCTAGTTCATGCTCCAGTTCGTCATTGGCGGTGCTAGGTGGCTCGGGTTGATCGCTGGTCATCGGGGAAAGAACTTGAGGGGCGTCAGTGTATGAAGAGGGGGCTGCGGAGGGTTCATTGTGAAGTTGGGAAACAAGAGGTTGAGACGGGGTTGCAAAAAAGGGGATGGACTGAGCTCGGAATCGTAGATTTCGTCTGGTGTTTCTCTATCGGAAAATTAAACTGGGAAATTGTGTTGAAATGGTTTGTGTGGAATCGTCAGAATCCGTGTGTTGGGAGTTAGAACTGAATGTGGGTAAGGGAGAGGAAGTTACATCGGGAAAGGAAATGCGAGAGAAATTACATTCGAGGTTGGTTCGGTGGGAAATGGAACAGTTGATGGATCCAATCTGGCGGCTCACCGTGGGCTAGAAAGATGGTTGTTTTGAGAACGGAAATTGGTGGTATGTGGTTTTTCTACAACTTGTTCATATGTGTCGTCAATAATTGGCGGATGGAGTGCTATATGAGATACTGGGCTGCATGGGTAGCTATGACTTGGAGACACGTGATCTAATAAAGTAATTCTAGAATTTCGTGGTAACAAAGATGAAGGGTGATTATAATGTAAGTAATGAAATTGTGAATGGTGCCTATGGTATTGGGTTTGTTTTGTTTTTGAATTATCTTATGCCTTTCGTGTGGTTGATATTTTTTTATTGTATTCGCGGATTTGAGCTTCGAGATGAATTTTATTAATTGAAGTTGAAAATATTCCAAAAAATCCTGCAAATAATATACGTGCTACACTTGCTTGTTTTTCTACTTTTTGATTTATCGCGCATGTGTTATACATTCCTTTCAAGACTGAAAATGAACCCGAAAAAATGAACCCGGCGTATTTTATAGTTAACCTTTCTATGACGTAGCAGGGCCATCCTAGAAAAGCGAGAAGATCATTTTTTAAGTTTACAAAACTAAAAATATTTTTAGTTGACATATCTTGTGGACAGTATCTTTCACCATTATCTAGCCATCTATGTCTTTAAGATATCCGCTGTAATCTTGCGCGTAGATGTCCCAAAAACCTGAGGTTTCAGCAGGTTTTCTTAAATTTTGATCTATTGACTGTCTTTGTTAGCTCTCTATTTTAGTGAGGACTTTTTGAAATTGTTTTGTTCAAATGTGATGTTGTGTATCTGATCTTGAGTATATACTCATTGATTGTATGTCTATATTGGGGTTACGAGCAATTGGTATTATACCTTCTGGTGAGAATTTTTCAATGGTGGCACGAGAAGAGGGTATGGAGTCGGAAGATAATATCTATCCTCGTTTGGGTTTAGCTGTACCACATTATGGCTTTTTTCAGATCTCTTTGGGACAACTGTATCCCAAAAAAATGCGTCTTGAAAGTGTTTCAACAAAATATACTTTATATTTGTAGAATGTAGGGATTCTTTTAACATCGTTTATCTTCAAAAACGTTTAATGGTGATACTTTTTTAGTACATGTGTAGTACCAGAGGATGTTTCTTTCATAGTCAATGAAATTTGATTCATTAACTGTAACTAATATCCTGCATAGGGTTATTTCAACACTGCTAATGCAAGTGATTGTAATATTTGTGTACCTTCGAGTTCGCATAAACGATGAAGTGTTTCTGGTTCGGATAATGACTTTTCTTGAAAAATCCTACTTATTGTGTAGTCTTGTTTCATATCTAGGTGTATATCAGTGTGGATTTCACCAAAACATTTATCATTTATCAGTGAAAGCTCTTGTAAGCGTCTGCTATCTTTATCTTGCGGGCGAAGATTTCCGCCAGGGTTTTCCGAGTTTTTCAAAAATGTTACCGTGATATAAGAGGTTTAATCTTTGCGGTTTTCGTTCGGGTGATTTGGGTGATATTTTTCCCTGTTTTCAAGTCAAAACCTCTTTCGTATTAAACAAGAATTTTTGAATATTGTGTCTTTATATTTACAAGCGACTTCTGTTTCAGGGTTAATTTGAAAACGTGTTATTTTGTTTTCAATACCGTCGATATTATTATGATCTTGTGGGTATTATCTTATTTTATCACGGTTGATTTTTCCGAAAGAATTGAATCATTAAAAAATTTTTGATGAAATTTAATCTTTCTGGCGTGGATTTTAGCATCTTAAAAAGTGGTACACGTGTTTTCAGGGAACCAAACAATGATTGCCTGGGTCCGAGTGTTAGGGTTGCACTAACCTTGGTCATTTTACAAGGTAAGCATATTGCTTGATCTAAAATCTAATCATCTTTTAAGTCAAGTGTTAAAGGTACTTTTTGTAATTGAATTTTCCAATCGGAAAAAACATAAGTTGGTATCCTTTTTTATATCAGCTTTAAAATTAGAGGGATTTTTAATTCCAATGTGGGATTTCCAACTTTTGTAATGTAGATCATAAGTTGAACTTCCGTGTGCATAGTGGAACGGGTATTTATCATCTAGTTTAAAATCGCCTTGTCATCTTTCAAGTTCACGGTTGACTTTTGCGAAAGAATTGATTCATTAATAAATTTTTGATGAAATTTAATCTTTCTGGCGTAGATTTGGGGTCTTGGGGTCTTGGGATCTTATTGGGGAATACTTCGAATTGTATTGCTAGAAATCTTGGAATCAGCTTTAAAATTAGAGGAATTTTTAATTCCAATGTGTGATTTCCAATTTTTGTAATGTAGATCATAAGTCGAACTTCCGTGTGCATAGTGGAACGGGTATTTATCATCTAGTTTAAAATCGCCTTGGTATCTTTCAAGTTCTGCTGGATGTGCAGAGTCTGGGAAGCCTTGAAAGTTTACTAATTTGCGTTTTGAGCCTTTATTCGTAGTTAATTTTAATCGCCTCAGTTCGTGTTTGGAATCTTTGGAATTTAGATGCAAAAGTCTTTCAACATTACTTTGACAAAAAGTTTCGTGATGGGATATTTGTGGTATTTTATTGTGGACTCGTTTGTAATGATTGGGGAGTACTTCGAATTGTATTGCCAGAAAGGTCTAAAGGATTTGGAGATGGTGATGAGGGTATATTGAAATGAACTCTGGGTGAAATTGGATATTTTGTCTTTGTATTGTTGATGTTTGATTTGATTTTGATTTTGGCTTGGTTGTCCTGTTCGACTAAGATCTTGTTTGAGGGAAGGATAGACTTTATATGTTGGTTCGTATTTTAGTTCGCTTAAAGTTGCGTGGCGGATTGCTGCTATCAAAGTTTCAGACAATGATGCTAATCTTTCTCCAAATGTATAGGGAATTTTTTGAAATGAAATGCGAGTAAATGACTGAGACTATTTTGTTTGGCTGAATGTTAGTGTCATTGGGGGTCTTGGGGTCTTGGGGTCTTGGGATGTGGTGGTCGTTGGTGCTTGTTGAGTTGGTTTTTAATTAGCAATTCTGAAATTCTGAAATACAAATTGTCAAATTTAGGGAAACTATGAAAGTGAAAAAAAAACTATGAAAAGAAGAAAAATGTCTTTCTCATTGAATAAATGTCCTTTTATTTAAGTAGTTGTCAAGTTTTTGTACCTGAGGAGATGGTGAGGGATTTTTGAGAAAATGCAATAGGTGTTTTTGAGGGAATGGAAGATTACAAAGAAGCTGCAAAAAATTATGAAGAGGAGAAATGCTTTTTCTAAAGTACCTAAGATGAAAAAAATACAAAGATGAAAAAAAAGTTGCAAAAACTAAGACAAATTTTTTAAAAGATTATTTTAAAATATTGAACTGGTCGAGAGAGAAGCATTTGAGAAATGATTTGGTTTGACAAAATATTTTTTTTTCCAGTTGGAAATCGAGTGTGGTAAGATTGCTTATTGTTTTTCAGCAAGTGTCTTGGATATGGGCAGTTTTTGGTGAGGAAAAGTCTGAAGGTCTAGGAATAAGCTTCCTAATTTTGTTTTTATTTTTTGGATGGCTAGGGGTTTTGTGAAATTGTAACGATTTTAGGCTAAATGATCATGTCGCTTTTTGTCTTTAGGCTTATTCATTGATTTTTCTTGGTAAAAATGTGGGGTATAGGTCGAGACAGATCTTTTGATTTTGTACAGAGTGATAGGGGAGGGTTGTTGCATTTGTATTATGTTTATTTAAAATGTCAAACATGAGCATTTTGCTGATTTTTGACCTGTAGGTATTTTAGTTCTAGTTTCAGAGCAGTTTGAAGTTAGCAATTTGTCGGCTAGTGAAGTGGTGTTAAAATGGTGTGATGTTTCAAAATGATTTTGATTGGTTGAATTTGAACTAGTTGGTTCACGGAAATATTAATAAAGAAAATGATATAATTTAAAATGATCTGAGTTTAAGGAAAGTAATTTTAAATAATCACGGAGTGGTTGCTGAAATTCAATTATCTTGTTTATTTCAGATTGTGGATGAGGGTTTAAAAATCTTTCGGTGAATGACTTCGGTGTCGGGATGATCTACGTTGTTGTGATTTTTCTTTTGTTGTTTGTGGTAAATTTTTTATTGAATTTGCAATTTAGTCTTTGTTTTATAGGTTTTTTGTGAATAATCAGTGTAGCTTCTTGTGAAGTGGTTTCAATTATTTGTTTTTCATTTTTTTATGAGAAGTATGAATGATTTAAATGTTGGTTTACTTTTGGCTCCTTTATATCTGAAGCTTTTTGAACAAGGCTCAACCCTGTAAAGGAGTTCAAATGTGTTAGTTTGCAAAGGGCGTACTGTTTTGTGTAAAATGGCAAAATAATGTTAAAATCAATAAAGTTATATGTACCGTCAGTAGGTTTGTCAATTATTTGGTATGATCCTTTTCGGATAGTTTTTACTTTTTTAGATATTCCTTTTTTGTTATTTTAAATTTGTGGCTGGTGTGAAAGGTGAATTTTTTTGTCTCTGTAATAAATTTTAAAGTTTTTTTTTGATAAATTTCTTTATGTTTTTTTATCTCGATTTAGAATCCATTCTGCAATGCGTTCCTGAGGCTAGTTTTGGGATTTTTGGATGATGAAAATGATCTTCATCTTGTTTATGTAGTGGTAACTCATAACAATTTGAAAGTTTGGTAGGTTGGCAATAACCTTCGGCGTTTTTTGAGGAGTTTGCTGTGAACAATTTTGGTTTCCGTTGTTTTTGATTGAAAACCATTTTGTATGGTGATAGCCCTAAGGTTGTTGTTACTTGTGAATATTAAGCTAATGGAAATAGCTTACGTCAGTTGACCATTCGGTGTAATTACTATCGTTCCATTTATGATACATCTAAGTTATTCCTGTAGGGAAAGGTTCATACCTCCGGCTAAACAATTAGACAATGGGGCCTGATATGTTAGGGGTTTTATGTTTAATGCTATAAAGATGGCATACTGTGATGATTTCCTTATTTATGAGTTCAGTGCCATTGTCTGTAACAAGGATTTCGGGTTAACCATATTTGGGTATCCAATGAGCATAGAGTGTTTTGTATGCAAATTATATGCAAAATAATGAGGTACTGGGTTAAGTGCTATGTAGTGGGTTAATGCATCATTGCTAATCATAAACTTATTATCAGGTTTTGTACATAACATCTGTACAAATCAAGTACATCAATATAATGCTCATCAAAATGAACAACATGTATAGATGTCTGACCTTGAATTTAAACGAATCCATAAGTAATTTAGAGTAACAAGCTCATCCTTTAAACATACAAAGGATACAAATTCAGGTATACTCTCTTTACACATAAACAACAATTCATCATACAAGGTAACCTTACTCCTAGGACTTCTAGAAAACTGTGAAACAAATGCAACAATCTATCCAACAAAAGAAAAAGCATTTAGAGTAATTAATATTCTAAAATTACTAGACATTTGTCAATCGACAAGGCTTAATGAAGAATTGTCAATTAACAATTAAACAAACGACTCTAAGCGAAATACAGACTTTCACAAAAACACCTTTTTTCAAACCAAGTTTTCAAATTTCGAAATGCAGAAGCGAACACGGAAAATTTCTCACAAAGTTCAGTTTTCAACTTTCTCAAATTAATCAACAAAGAGTTTGATCAATTACCAGAGCGAATACTAAAGTACACAATGGTTTATGCTACATCTAAATTTGATAAATAATTTGGAAAAAAAACTCAATTTTACACCTACCTCTTAAACCTGATGCAGTATTCAAAAAACAATGAGCAAGTAAAGTACCAATTCACCTACAAGAAAAAGTAAATAGATAGATTATTGGACAATCTGGAACAATATGAAATTATATCACCAGTAAATAAAGAAGAACAACCAAAAGGAAACATTTTCATAAAACCTGTAATCATTCTCGCTAAAGGCGGATCACTGAAAACTGTTTTAGACGCAAGATATCTCAATTCCCTAACTGATGAATCTAAATGTAATTGGTCCATAGAACTAATCCAGGTAATATTAACCAAAATAAATGGACAATTTTACACAACAGCTGACATGAACAGCTCATATAATCAAAAGCCACATGCAAACTTAATTTACAAGAATAATTCGTTATTGGCAACCAACATTACGATTTTTATTAGACTATTCCGTGGAATTTCGATAGGAGCGGCAGCTTTTTCAGCCCTTATGAGCAAAATGTTCCGACCACTCATTCTTAGCAAGAATGATGTCACATACCTAGACGAATTTTTTATACAATCATCAACCAAACACGAAATGTTTAGAATATTTGACCAATACCATCAGATCTTCCTTAAAAAAAACTTGAAAGCAGCCCCAGATAAATCACATTTTTTGTTACCCGTGTTAAAGTTCTTGGTTAAATGATTGAGGGGAACACAATCACTCCATTAAATTGCAAATAGATGCTACATTGAAACTTCAAACTCCATCAAATAAAAAAGAACCAAGAGTTTCTTGGAATATTAAACTTCTTAAGCAAATATTTATATAAAGTGCAACTATATCTAAGACCGTTTTACAATAATCTTGGACAGCAAAATAGTTTGGAATGGACATTAGAAGACCAAAAACGTTTTGATGAAATAAAAATTTGCCCCAAAGAACAGATATCAAACACGCTCCCAGATCTAGACCAGCCATTTTATGCTGTGTGACGCTTTAAACTTTACAATTGGTGCAGCACTATTGCAATCACACAAGAGTACAAACATATTGAACCTTATCAAATTTAAGACTATCACATGCCGAAAATAGACTCTTTTTACTTATGAGAAAATTTAAGCCATAATATATACTCTCACAGAAATTATTTTTAATCCTTTGACCAAATTACTAAACAGTTTTAATTGCAAATCACAAACCTATAATTTTCCTATTTACACAAAAATCAAACCCAGACCATAGAAATTAAAGGTTTTAACTTATCTTAAGGAAGTTTCCAAAGATACAAATAGTTTGGACTTCAGGAGAAAACGTTGCATTACCAGAGACACTTAGCCGAAATACAGTACCTGAAAAAATAACAAGGAAAACAACGGTAGAAATACCTCAAAACAAAAAATTATTCCCTGCAAAAGACGAAACATCACCACGATTGGAATGCAAATATGCAGTAAAAAGCTATCTCGACAACACACAGATAACAGGCTTACAACATTTTCCATTATAGTTTGATTGTCAAGATAACCATTAAGAAGTAGATCTACTAGGACAATCTACCTTTAAACCAATACCATACCCATCATGGATCAAAAGCAACACACAACAAAAATCACCTAACAAATTTATATAGAAAACCCCTAATCCTTTTAATTGAAAAAGAAAAATTAATTGATAGTATAAATTGACCAGGACCCCCAGATATAGCTTCGTGATGCACTATACACAAAACTTTCAATTTACAAGACCCTTAGTATTTTTCTCTCTCAATTATCGAAATTCAAAAAAGTCAGTTACAGAAAAATTAACACTAGAACTACTACAAAAATCCCAAACTCTTGACCTTGTAATTGGACAGTTTAAACCTGGCATAAGCATAGAACCAAATCTATAAAAGCAGACATGACAAATCTAGGAAACAAAACACTCCTTAGGTATTTCAGAAAAATCAATTACAAAACAAAAAATTAAAAGAATAATCTTCTGGAATATCAAAACCCAGAAACAAAAATACCCTTTCTAGCATTGAGTATGATTTTTCTAGCATTTCACATATCACAATTTCTCAATACAAAAAGACATGTAGGATCAGAAAAAACTTATTCAAAACTTATCCAAGTTTTCTACTTTCCAAATGCACCAACTTGGATTAAAGTTTCATGTAATGATTGCATAACCTGTCAAATATATTAACCATGTCCACACAAACAACAATTGGCAGAAAAACAAGACTTTAAAGGACAAAGCTAACATTTCAACAACAGAAACTCAATAGTCCCTATATCGCCCTCCTCAGAAAGAAATTCATACTTTATGGTTAGCAATGATGCATTAACCCACTACATAGCACTTAACCCAGTACCTCATTATATTGCCTAATTTGCATATAAAACATTCTATGCTCATTGGATACTCAAATATGGTTAACCCGAAATCCTTGTTACAGACAATGGCACTGAACTCATAAATAAGGAAATCATCACATTATGCCATCTTTATAGCATTAAACATAAAACCCCTAACATATCAGGCCCCATTGTCTAATGGTTTAGCCGGAGGTATGAACCTTTCCCTACAGGAATAACTTAGATGTATCATAATTGGAAACGATAGTAATTACACCGAATGGTCAACTGACGTAAGCTATTTCCATTAGCTTAATATTCACAAGTAACAACAGCCTTAGGGCTATCACCATACAATGGTTTTCAATCAAAAACAACGGAAACCAAAATTGTTCACAGCAAACTCCTCAAAAAACGCCGAAGGTTATTGCCAACCTACCAAACTTTCAAATTGTTATGATTTACCACTACATAAACAAGATGAAGATCATTTTCATCATCCAAAATCCCAAAACTAGCCTCAGGAACGCATACAATTTTCATTTTCATCATCCAAAATCCCAAAACTAGCCTCAGGAACGCAGACAAAAGGAAATTTATTAAAAAAAAAACTTTAAAATTTATTACAAAGACAAAATAAATTCACCTTTCACACCAGCCACAAATTTAAAATTCAGAAAATATGTTTGAATTCCAAAGTTTTTAACAAAAAAATAATATCTAAAAAAGTAAAAACTATCCGAAAAGGATCATACCAAATAATTGACAAACCTACTGACGGTACATATAGCTTTATTGATTTTAACAAAAGATAAATAACTCCTCAACATAGAAACATTAATTTGCCATTTTACCCAAAACAGTACGCCCTTGGCGAACTAACACATTTGAACTCCTTTACAGGATTGAGCCTTGTACAAAAAGCTTCAGATATAAAGGAGCCAAAAGTAAACCATCATTTAAATCATTCATACTTCTCATAAAAAAAAATGAAAAACAAATAATTGAAACCACTTCACAAGAAGCTACACTGATGAATCACAAAAAACCTATAAAACAAAGACTAAATTGCAAATTCAATAAAAAATTTACCACAAACAACAAAAGAAAAATCACAACAACGTAGATCATCCCGACACCGAAGTCATTCACCGAAAGATTTTTAAACCCTCATCCACAATCTGAAATAAACAAGATAATTGAATTTCAGCAACCACTCCGTGATTATTTAAAATTACTTTCCTTAAACTCAGATCATTTTAAATTATATCATTTTCTTTATTAATATTTCCGTGAACCAACTAGTTCAAATTCAACCAATCAAAATCATTTTGAAACATCACACCATTTTAACACCACTTCAGCCGACAAATTGCTAACTTCAAACTGCTCTGAAACTAGAACTAAAATACCTACAGGTCAAAAATCAGCAAAATGCTCATGTTTGACATTTTAAATAAACATAATACAAATGCACCACCCCTCCCCTATCACTCTGTACAAAATCAAAAGATCTGTCTCGACCTATACCCCACATTTTTACCAAGAAAAATCATTTAATAAGCCTAAAGACAAAAAGCGACATGATCATTTAGCCTAAAATTGTTACAATTTCACAAAACCCCTAGCCATCCAAAAAATAAAAACAAATTTAGGAAGCTTATTCCTAGACCTTCAGACTTTTCCTCACCAAAAACTGCCCATATCCAAGACACTTGCCGAAAACCAATAAGCAATCTGACCACACTCGATTTCCAACTCGAAAAATAAAAATAATTTCGTCAAACCAAATCATTTCTCAAATGCTTCTCTCTCGACCAGTTCAATATTTTAAAATAATCTTTTCAAAAACTTGTCTTAGTTTTTGCAACTTTTTTTTCATCTTTGTATTTTTTTCATCATAGGTACTTTAGAAAAAGCATTTCTCCTCTTCATAATTTTTTGCAGTTTCTTTGTAATCTTCCATTCCCTCAAAAACACCTATTGTATTTTCTCAAAAATCCCTCACCACCTCCTCAGGTACAAAAACTTGACAACTACTTAAATAAAAGGACATTTATTCAATGAGAAAGACATTTTTCTTCTTAGCATAGTTTTTTTTTCACTTTCATATTTTCCCTAAATTTGACAATATGTAAATGCGTTAAAAAAACCGAAAATCACCTTTGCTCTAGCCATAATCGTCATAATCAATTTTATAGAATACTATAAGCAACACAGTTTTAACTGATAAAAGAAAATTGTCAAAAAATTTCAGAATTGCTAATTAAAAACCAACTCAACAATCATCAACGACCACCACATCCCAAGACCCCAAGACCCCCAACGACACTAACATACACATTTGGAGAAAGATTAGCATCATTGTCTGAAACTTTGATATCAGCAATCCGCCACGCAACTTTACATACTTGATATCACGATCCACCTCCAGCGAGCTGAAATTGTAGACTCCTTTGTCTATGTAAGCTGGAGACTGCAGGGCTTGCTCAGAGAAGGAGATATGGAAGAGTCGATGAATTAGTTTTATCTTTCATGGTGGCCAAAGGTGCCAGTCGGTTTTTAAAGCAGCCAGTACATGCTCCAAGCTCATCAGTGCAACTATAAACTCTGATCGTAATATTCCAGCAAGGTACGCTCTGGGTGCTTGACTGATTCCAGAAGAGCCGGCGCTTTCTCCAAAGCCTTTCTAGTGATGGAAACTCTTCTGGTGAAGCACCAAGCAGTTTGACAAGCAGGCAAACTTTCGGAAAGGCTTGTTGAAAAATGTACTTCTGAAGAACCGCCAGCTTTCTTTATCTCCTCGATGTCAGCAAAGCAGAAACAGAAGCGACAGAAGAGGCCTTCTTGAATCATTGAATAGAGCCCAAAAGTGAAATCTGGAGACGATGAGCTCCAAGTGATCTCTTAAATGTCTCTTATACTTCGCAACATTTTCAAATGGCTATTTTTGCAGCGGGGCTCTGCTGGGGCTGTCCAGAAGTGCATACTTGACAACACGGTCCACCTCCAGGGAGTTGAAATTGTAGACTCCTTTGTCTATGTAAGCTGGAGACTGCAGGGCTTGCTCAGAGAGAGGAGATATAGAAAAATTGAAGAAACAGTTTCATCTTCCCTGGTGACCAAAGGTGCCAGTGCCTCTGAAAGCCTTGAAGGTCCAGATATGGGCGTGTCAGAAGGTGATGGTCCATGGTTGCCAGGCTCAGAATTAGTAGCACTGGATGAGGTTGCTGACTTCATGGGTCCACTGGTGAAGAGGGCCTTGAGCGTCTTGAAGCCAGAAGCCTTCGAGTCCTTTGGAGCATCCCGTTTGGACAGCTAGATTGTTGAAGCTGAAAGTTGAAGTTCCGCATATATATAGGTAAAATTACTTTTTTTTTGGACAAAAATGCCTGTCGTTCAGTTTAAACTTATGCTCAAATGATTCTCATAGAAATTTTATGTAATTGTCTGTACGTATGGAAATCTGTAGATTTTTGATCAAAAGAAATGTTTCCTTTATGGTAAAGGCATCATCAGAAGTTTTGTTCAATCCAAGCTTGAAACAAATTTATGCTCAAATGATTCTCATAGAGATTTTTTTATGTAATTGTCTGTACGTGTGGAAATCTATAGATTTTTTATCAAAAGAAATGTTACCTTTATGGTAAAGGCATCATCAGAAGTTTTGTTCAATCCAAGCTTGAAACGAATATATGCTCAAATGATTCTCATAGAGATTTTATGTAATTGTCTTTACGTATGGAATTCTATAGATTTTTTTTGTAAATAAAATTTTCCTCTATCGTAGAAGCATCATCAGAAGTTTTGTTCAATCCAAGCTTGTGCAAAACAGTTGTTGTGAGTTTGGCATTTGCTAGCGGAATCCCCAGATGTAGTAGAGTTCCGCTAACAAATTACGGATTCTGCTTTTCATCAAATACCAATTTCGCAATAGGGTATGTCGCAATATTTTGATCGTTGAAATATTTTAGTCATATGCCTCTTGATACCATAACCCTAAAGGTTTTAAAGTAATTCTTGCTGTGATTTCATCGAAAGAGCCTTCTGTAGTTTTAATCTGGAATCCACTTACGATTCAAATTACGCAGTCTGACCTGATTATCCCGATGATGTGATTGCACTAGCGTTTTGAGAAGCTAACTATAACGCGATGATGATCAAAACTTGACTTTTTCATTACCCAATAAATTTAACAAAACCAATGATTTTTACTAATTTTTGAAAGAATATCTCTTTTAAAATTGAACGAAATTGTGAAAGTGCAATTCATTACTTACCTGAATCGCCAAGACTGCGACTATAGGGGTCATATACGCTAAAACATACATCAGTTATCTACAGCATTCTTTCCATCAAAATTATTGTCTTCGGAAAAAATTGAAATATAGCCAACATAGTGGGAAAAGAGCCAATGAACGAAAGGAAACCGAAAAAAAAACTTTCGAATTCCGAATTTAAAAAAAATTGCTTCAAAGTTCTTTTAGTGTATAAGAAACGCTTTTTATTGAGCTCTTTTTGATGAAGTTTAATCAATTCGAGAATCTTTTGATCAAAGGTTAAAAAAATTCCGAGAAGAAATCTTAAAATTGAAATACCAATTCGAATTTGATCATGTTTTTTTTTGTGACTTCTACAATTTTTCTGTTGAATAGTGGAGTTTGTCTACCTTTTAACAAAGAATTGATTTGAACTTCAAAAAAAAAGTCAGAGGTCAAACCGCAATAAGTGAGCTGTTTGCTTGAACAATTTTCAAATTTATTCATCAAAAATCGAAAAAGATTTTATCAAGAACTATATAAGAGCAAGCGCAGATATAGGAATTTCTCGAGGGATATAAGGATTCTCTTTCTTTTTAGGTGGACCAAATTGATTTTCTGAGCTCTCCCAAACCACTATAAAAGAACTTAATTTGACAGGAAAATGTTTAAAAAAAGGGCAAAAAAAGGCGTTTTTAGGCACTTCTTGGAAAGTGGCGACAAAAAAAATCCTATTCTCAATAGATCTTGTGTATACTGGTATTTGCGAGTTAGATATCTGGAAAGGTTTCGAAGGAGAACAACTGTCTTTTAAGTTATGTTTAAGTTATTCGGTTGCTGAAACTATGAATAGTTTAAGCGTTAATAATAGTTGTCAGTGTTAGTTATTGATTATTAACGGGTAGTAAGAATTATTTTATAAAGATAGTTTTATCAAAAATAGAATTCGTTATAAAAAATTTTTTAAAACTGGTTCCACCCATCAGGGGTTTGAAGAGTTTATTTTTCAAATTGCTTATTGTAGTGAAGGATGAATGGAGAGGTTTCTTGATTTTTAGAGTAGTGATCTTTTGAAGCAGTGACTGAATGAGAGACGAGGTAGAGACAGTTATTCGTGTTTCGGAGTAGACGTCTTCATAGAGAGGCAGATGTTCGTGTTTCAGAAGTGGGTCTCGTATATCCTAGATCGTATTGACTGATCGTGTCATGATTTCAGATTGACGCAATGATGTGTCGCTTGAGCGAGACTACGTGCAAGCTGGAGTTTGACTTCTTTGTGTGAAGCGCCAGGTGACTAGGATCTGTATGTGAAGTCCACATCGAGTTGGCCAATGTTATTCTTCAATAAGTACTTTTGCTGCGATGTTGGATCCATACTTTAAATCCTGTGAGGGTTGTGACTACGGCAACAAACCAATAGATTTGCCATTCCAAAATTGGAAGCTCGTCGAATTTTCATCTCTCTTTGCTGGTCGTTCCTTCTGCTGTAATAAATCTATATACATTGTATGTTATATCTATATCTTGTTAGTGAGATTGTTTTTGGCTATGATGTTTACTAGTTGTTTTCGCAAAAGCATTTTTGTTTAGTTTCGGTTAGTTTAAAGAGTTGCTCTCCCTAGAGCTACTCTCGTCAAAAAAAGAGTGCGTGTGATACGCGTGGTGAAGCGCGGTGGGTTAGGCCGACTATAGAGCAAGTTCAGGACGTCCTACTGGGTGGTGAGGCCAGTTGAAGTAGAAGAGTCCCTTTTTGTGTTCAACTTTTTTTTGATTTTTTTTTCGCTTTTTTCTTTGGTTGTGTCCTTTAATCAAAAACACATTGTTGATTGGATTTTTTTGGAATTTTGGTATTTTCAGTGGTTTCAATGAAACTTGAAAGTGGGTTTCAAAAGATTAATTTATCCAGTTTTAATCTGAATCTAATCTGGTCTGAGTACCATGGGTTTTTCTTGTACATGCGGTTGGTTTAGTGGTGTTAGTAAGCCGCGTTGGTTAGTTTTAGCTTGATTATAATTACTTCCAACCGGGTTCAGGAAAAGTTCAAAAACGCACGAAAACAAGTTAGAGTTGTTATCATAAATGTTGAAACTGGAAATTCATTCATTAAACAATTCTACGTTGGCGAATTACTCAAAATTGAGGGATGTAGTGCGTGAAATGTGGGCGAATAAGTAAGAACTATTGAAAGTTTACAAAAAAAGCACACATAAAAAATTTAATAATCTTTAGTTTTTATGCAATAATAATTTACTATTTCGTATTTTGAATTTTACTACAGAATTATTAATTTGTTGCATTTGTTAATAGTTTTACTTCACTTAGATAATTCAGTTCATTGTTAGATATTGAAATTTGAGAGTTTAGAGTGAATTTGTAACTTTTTATTTTGATTTTAATCATTTTGATAATTGACTGGTGAAATTCTAAAAAAAAAAGAAAAACACGTGAAAAAATGGTGAGTGTCTTTTGTATTTTTGCTAGTAAAAAATAAGGAAACTCATAGTTACAAGGGCTCTGATTCAGGGAAAAATTCATGGTGTGAAGTAAGTTTTGATTGTGTCAGATGTTAATAAAAGCTTGGCAAGCATGCAGATAATGTTTTTAGTGCGAAGCAGTGGTCAAAGAAATTCAAGCGCTCTGATGACATATACTTCTTCGTTAATTGTTGAAAAGTCGAAATTCGTGTTTTGAATTAGGTTATAAAGTTTGTGATTGAATTTCAGGTTATGTATGTTTTCGAGTAGGGCTATTTCAAAGGGCTCTCTATATTCGTGACTGTTTATAATGGGGCGTGCATCTTCGACTGGGAAAAAGTTAGTCGGTGGGCAAACTATCTACATCTGCTGACGGGATCATAATTACGTGCAAGTTAGTGGATTTGATACAAGATACGAGTTTTAAGAAAAACGTTGATTTGTATTTTGAGTTAATATACAGACATCTGGATGCGGGATGCGGGATGCGGGATGCGGGATGGTGAAATGTGATTGCAATGTCTTTGTATAAATTTGTATTAAGTATGAGTGAGTTAGATTCTTTTTTAACAATATTTCGTGTGAACAGTAGATGTCTCTTTCTTTGGGTAATAGGAAGTTAAGAAAAAGGAGAAATTAAATTTATTAAAGAATGGCTCGTAAGCTTTGGTGGTTGGTAGTGCATCAGCGATTATGTGGTCAAGTTTTGTTTTAGTACTGTCTAGATGAAAAATATATTCTGATTTAATGAAAAGTTTTCGGTTAATTGAAGGTTAGTGTTAGGGTCGTCGTCCTTTGGGGAATTTTCCATATATCTGTTAACAGCATGATCGTAATGGTTAAAAGAATTTCGATTTGCGTTGGGTTCTATGATTCTGTTTAGTGTTTGGTTTGAACCTATGGCGGTGAATTGGTTCTCGTAAAATGCAGTGTTGAATTGACGAATGATGGAGTCAAAGAGCTCAGCATCATCGGTGTTATTTTTTCAAAGGAAGTTTTAGTGGGTTTGTAAAATTGTAGTAGGTGATCCAGGAGAGTGTAGGGAGGAAAAAAATTCGTCAACGTAAGGTGTATTTTGATTCTCCTTATTCAATTTGTAGAGAGGATATAGGCGGATAGTAGTTATAAGCACTGAAGAAGGAAATCTCGCGTGTTAGTGTGTTGGTGATGGTGAGAAAATAATCGGCGTGAACCCTGGCGCTTAATAAGGAATTGTGGTGTGCTGTTAGGGATTTTTCGTTTCAAAACTCTTTGTGCTCGTGTGGGTGCAATATGAACAGAAGAGATAGAGGATTCGAATGTGGTGGCTGAACGTGTTAATTGGGAATTCTTATTGTGTTATTTGTGTCATGACTCTGTTACTGTTGATTTGTAAAATTGTCTAATTCCTGCTCAAGTTGATTATCTGTGACAGGGTTGGGTATGTCGGGTTCCTACCTTGACAAAGGTGAAAGGATAGGTATTGCATCAATGTGTGAAGAGGTGGAGGAAGAGGTTTCATCATGGAACAGGGAAACTATAGGTTGGAAAATTGGTTTAAAAAAGCTGGTAGGGCTCGTAGGTTTCGAGTCAAAAAATTAATCAGGGGTTTCTGGATCAGAATTATCAAAGAATTGTCAATTAATGGTGTTAAAAACTATTTGGTTTGAGTCGTCTGAGTTCATGCGTGATGAGTAGAAGAAGAACCGGGTAAGTGAGATCTGAGACTGAGTTGAGGGATGTGTGGCGTTGCAGAAATGGAAGATAGGAAAGCGAAAGGTTGAGTGATTGTTTTGAGAACGAAAGTTTTTTGTGTTTTTCTACATTTTGTTCATATATGTCGTCGGTATTAAGTTGATGATGTGTTTATATGAGATAGTGGACTTCGTTGGAGATTACTAGGCTGATATGTATGTTCAGTGGTGGTTAGGAGTGTGTTTCAATAACTTTGTGGAATTAAAGATTAGGGATGTTTATTTTGTAGACTGTGTAAATGTGCTGGTGCTGTAGGTGTTGTATTTGCATTATGTTTTGGGGTGTCGTATGTGTTCGGTCTGGTAGACAGTTTTTTATTATAGTCACTAGTCTGAGCGTCAAGGAGAATTTCATCAAAAGAGGTGGAAAACATTCCAAAAAAATCTGAAAATAGAATGCGTGCTACGCTTGCTTGTTTTTTGACTTGTGTGTGTGTGTTTCGCATGTATATTAGGTTCCGTTTAGCAGTAACAAAAACAATTCCAATTGAAGTAAACCTTGCGTAAAATATAGTCAATCTTTCTAAAATACTACGGCCGTCCTAGAAAAACTAACACTTCGTTCTTGACATGTTAAATGTCGGATTTAGAGCGAATACTTATCGATTGTAGAACTATGTTTGGGTTGCGAGCAATTGCACGTATGCTCTCGGGTGAAAAAACTTTCATAGTTGATTTGGTTGTACTGCAATGTAGCTATTTGCAGATCCACATGGGACAGCTGTAACCCAAAAACAGGTTCGTCGTAATAGTATCTACGAAATGTACTTTATTTCAATGAAAAATCGGTATACATTGGTAACTTCTTTTATCTTCAAAAACTTAAAGTGGTGAAATTGCCTTGGGGCACATGTAATATCATAGAAAATTTTCATCATGATCGATGAAATTTGAGTAGTTTCCTGACAAACAGTATTCTGCTGAGGGTATTTTTAGTACTGCTAAAGCGAGTGATTTTAGTTTTTGTGTTCTTTCTAGTTCACATAGATGATGAAATGTTTCTAATCCAGAGAGTGACCTTTCTTGAAAAACTCTAATTAAAGTGTAGTCGAGTTTCATATCAAGATGAATATGGTGAATTCGCCAAAGTACGTGTTATTCATTAAAGAACGTTCTTGGAACCTTCTACTATCCTAATTTTCTGGATGAATTTTTTTGCCAGTGTTACCGGCGTTTTTGTGAAATGTTACTGGTTTATAGAATTTGTCGTCTTCTGTGTTTTCATATGGTTGCGTCATGTCGTGTATTATTTTGGCTGTTTTTTATGCAAAACTTTTTTCGTATTTGACAAGAATTTCTGCATTCTGTGTTCGGAAAAGTGGTTTGGGATATTCACGTGCTACTTCCGTTTCAGGGTAAAATTGAAAACGTGTTAATTTATTCTTTATACATTCTATATTTCAATATTTGTTTCAATTTGACCTGATTCGAGTAGTGTTGACTTTTTCAACAGGTATGGAACCGATAAAATCTTTCTTGTGAGTTTTTTTCTGCTAGTTTCTTCAAGGAATCAAACTATGGTTGCTGTGTTCGTTTAAAGAGATCGCAGAATCCTTGATCTTTTTGGCAAGGTAAGTGGATTCTTGATACAATATGGTGCCATCTTATAGATCTCCTGTTAATTGTGTTTTTTCTTATTGAATTGTTCAATCGATAATTATTTTTTCCTGGTAGCCTTTGGTGTCGGCTTTACAGTTTGATAGATTACTGATTTCGATATATAGTATCCAATTTTTATCGTGTAGATCATAATTTAAACATCCGTGTGTGCCATGATATGGCAATTTATCGTCTAATCTTATATGTCCTTGATGTCGTTCAAACTGTGCTTGGTGTGCCGCGTCTGGGAAAATTTGGAGAACTTGTAATTTACCGTTTTTAAGTTCATTTGTAACTTTTTTCAAACGTTGTAGTTCGTTTTCACAATCTTCAGGGTTAAGATGTGAAAGTCTTCTGATATTACTTTGGTAAAAGGGTTCATGATCGATTCAGTTTTTTTTTGATGTTTGAGACTTGAGAACAATGTACTTTCTTTTCTGAAAGTTTGGCTGTAATTTTTTTTGCTGTTTAAGTGGTAGCTCAGGCTTTAGAGTAGAGTTTTGCTACTATCGATGTTGATTCATTGTCTTGTGGTTCAGAATTGCATTGTGTTACTTGATTATTTGCATTTTTAAGTAATGTAATGTGTGAAAAGCATTTCTTATGAGCCTATTTGGGGAGAAAGGATCTTTTGAGGTATAGGTTCTAGATGAACTAGAAGAGGAAAGTTTATTCAAAAGAACTATTAGAGAAACATGTGTACTACAATCCTGAAAAGGGATTATTGAGTGTGATATTACCGATGGTCTTTTTTGTATATTTGTCGTGTTTGTTTAAAAGTCCTGTTGTGATAGAGGGAGGGGGTAAGGATTGAGATGTTATATTTGGTGGTGATAGTAGTAATGGTTGAAGTACTATATTGTTTAAATTTACGATGATTTCGAGTTTACGGGTTAAGTTATGTTATGAATAATTTATATATTATGTTCTTGAATATCCTTAAGAAGATCGTGTCGATATTGAAATCTGTTAAGTACCCAATTCTGGAATTGATTGCTATCGAGGTGTTGGCCAAAAAGGGGAGGGGGTGCTTTAAAAAAAATTTCAATCTAATCTTAAAGGTGTATTTGTGTCTAGTAGTTCACTGTCTTTAGATGATTTGAAAAACTTGCAGGAAATATGTTTGATGGGTTTCGACCTGTAACCGAAGTTAATGATGGAAGTGATAGGGTTTCTGGTAACGATAGAGAGGTATCTGATGAGATTTTTGTTGGGTCGTTTACCAAATTAGGTTCACTTTGAGAACATTTCTGTGTAATCCAATTTGGGAGTTTTTGTGATGAAGTGGAAGGAGTGAAGGGTTTTTCTCAAATTTGTCCAGAGGTTGGTGTTGATCCTAAATAATCTGATGGATTTTTTTTGGGATGAACTGCTGGATGATTAATTTGTCTTCCTTTTGCAGTTTAAGTGTCTAGAGCTATTAAGTTCTTGTTGGAGTGATGGGTAGATGTTAATTGTTAGTTCATAATGTGTTCACTTAGGGGCGCTTGACGAATGGTTGGTATTAACGGTTCGGATAATGGTACTGGTCTTTCTTCAAAAGTTTAAGAATTTACCACAAATGAAATACGTATTGATGGTTGGCGTTGGATTGTTTGGCTAGATGTTGGTGTTTTCGGGTTTTTTGGGATTCAGTGTTTGGTGGGTAACCCTTTATGTGATCTGAATTAGCAATTTTGAAATATATTTGTTTATTTTGTTTTACTTAAGTTTAGGCTCTTCAAAACCTTCTGCTGTGAAAATGATAAACAAATTTGCTCTGAATGCAAAGTTGATTTTTGCTATTTTTGCATTTGAAAATTGTCAAAAATAAAGAAACAAGAAAGTTGAGAAAAATTACAAAAAGAAAAAAAGTATCTATTTTGCTCAGTAGGCTTTGTATCAACCAGACAAATGTTAAGTTTTGTAGCTGAATAGGTGGTCAAAGGTTTTGGAGAGAGAAAGATAGTTTTGTATTAGGAAACAGAAAATTTTTTGTTGCTTGCGAAAAATTAGAAAATAGAGAAATACTAGTTCTATGAAATCGGTGATGAGAAAAATGCTGTTGAAATAGTATTTGAAATAGTGTTGAAAAAGATGTGAAAAAAATGAGAGAAATTTTAACTTGTTGATTTGAGTTTGAACGAAAAATTTGAAAACCGTTTGTTTTATCGAAGTAATCTTCAATTTTTTTCGAGGTAGAAGGGAAGTGTTGTGGAATTTTTTTTGTCAAGTGGGTTAAAAATGAAGAGTTTTTGGTGAAGTGTTTAGGTGTTAACTTTCTGAGTATTGTTTTTATTTATTGGATGATTAGGGGCTTCTGAGAGATAGAGTGGATTTCGGCTACGTCATCAAGATGAATTTTTGCTTCAGGCTTCATTGATTTTTTTCTTTTGGAGAAATGCGGGGTATAAATGAGCTGATAATGTTGATTTTCATTTTGAGTGATAGAAGGTAGTTGCAATTTACAAATGATATTAGTTTCAGTTGTCAAAAATAATGGTAGTGCTTTTTTTTGACCTGGAAGAGGTCTTTGAGTTATAGTTGTAGATCTAGTTCAAGTTGGAGATATACCGATTCTCTAATTATAGTGGTGATGGCTAAAGAGAAATGAGATGACATTAAGCCAATCTGATTGGTTGATTTTGAACCAGGTATTTCAAGAGAGAAAAAGAAAAATTGTAATTAGAAATTGCTTCCAATTTCCCTTAAGATTATGATGAGTGTGTCTAACTAATCAGGGGGTCTCTGAGATTATTCTTTCTTTATTATTTTAGATTGTGGAATAGAGGTTTTGTAACCTTTTCTTGGTTGATTTCTAAGATGTGATAGTTGGCGTTGATGTAACTTTTCTTATATTTTTGGTTAAAGGATTTTTTTTGTAGTTTACGATGTAGTTTAAGTCTTTGTTTTTGAACTATTTGCTTTTGAACTTTTGCTGGTATTTCGCTTTGAGTTATTTCGGGTGACTGAAGTGAATGACTTGAATTTTGTGTCTTTTGTTGTAGAATCTTTTATATGGTTATTTCATTGATTTTTGTTCCTAAGAAGGAGTGCAATTGTGTTAATTCGCGAAAAGCGTATTATTTTGGGTAGTATGGTAAGAGATTATTTCGATGTTTTTATAGTTCTTTTTGTTTTGATCGATATGTTTATATGTGAAAGCTTTAGATTTTTGATTATTTAAATGGTCCTTTTAGGATAGGTTGTAGTTTTTCTAATTTCTTTTTTGGATGATAAAGTTTGGGATTATAAATTTTTCTATTAATAGGTTGGATGATTAGGTTGGACCACTTGGGTTTGAACGTCTTGTCTTTGCAACAGTTTCTTTGCAGTTTTTTGATATTTTTCATCATGTTTTTTTATCTTTGTTTAAAATCCGTTCTGTATGCGTTTCAGAGGCTAGTTTTAAAAAATTAGTAAACTATAACAAAATGAGTCATTAGCTGGTTGACAAAAACCTTGTGCGGTTTTTGGGGAGTTTACTGTGAACATTGTTGGTTTGAAGTTTTTGATCAAAGTTCATTTTACATGGCGATAGTCCAAAAGCTGCTGTGATTTGAGAATTTTGTGCTAGTGGAAAAAATTTTTGGTCAATTGACCATTCGGTGTGTTTTTTTATCGTTTTCGTTTATATACATCGAAAATATTCTTGTAGTGAGCGGTGTTCAAGCCTTCAACTAAACCATATGTCAATGGGGCAGGGAATGTTCGGGGCTTAGGTTTGATTTTGTTAAGGCGAGAAGGTGTAATGAATTCTAAGCCATTTTCTGTGACAGGGATTTCTGGTAATCCAAGTTTTGCTATCCAATGTCCATAAAATGTTGTGTAAGCATAAAAGGCATTACAATGAGGTACAGGGTTAACTGCTACATAATGTGGAAATGCATCAACTGTTACCATTGTATACGAATTTTTGTCTGAGGAGGGTGATATTGGGCCTTTGGTGTCAAAAGAAATTCGGTGATTGAATTGAAGACTTTGTGCAATAACACCTTGCTTTTCTGCTGGTTGTTTTTGGTGTCGGAAACGTTCGTTTAATTGACATGTTAGACAATCCTTGCAACAAACTTTAATTCATATTGGTTCATTCAGAAAATTCAAAAATTTTCTTTTCTGACTCTGCATGCCCTTTTGTATGTAAGGAATGTGAGGTATGAAAACCAATAAGGAATGCGTTCAGTGGGGGACAAGGTACTTTTGTGTCTTGAGAGTAGTATTCTAAGATTTGGGTATCTAAGATTTGGGTATTATTCTAATGAATCTACTTCATAGTGAATGTTTTGACAGTCAAGATATAAAGGAAAACTTTCTAAGGAGTTTATTTGTTTAGTATAAGAGTCAGTTTTTGCTGCGTGCTTACCTTCTAATTGTGGTGATGTTTCGTCTTTTGCGTAAAAATATTTTTTTCGTGATATTTCTACAGTTGTTTTTTTGTTATTAGTTCAGGAGTTGTATGCAATAGATTCTGATAACCAACAGCTGCTGGTCTTATGGATATACCGTAGAACAGTCTTTTGAGTTGCTTTTGTTGATTTCCAGACACAAATTGTGTTAGTCGAGGTGATTGTTTGTCTAGTGGTATTTGGCTGTAAGCGCTATTCCTATCGTCAGTGATATACTACTAGTCTTTTGTTTTTTTAAGTAACACTTGTTTTGGTTCTGTAGGTCAATGGCAATTTGATTCATCATTTAAGGAGTTGATGTATCGTTCATCTAGAACTTTTGTAGTGATTCGCTTTTCGAGAGAATAATTATGGAAATAATTAGTGTGTTTCCTTGGATTTGTTGTTCTTTCCGGTTTCCGCTTACCGGTGAGATATTTTTGTATTGTTCAAGAATGTCGAAAAGTTTGTTTACTTGTCTTGTAACTGGATTGGTACTTTGCTTGCGCGTAGTTCTTTGAAGTTTGCGTGGGGCCTAAGTGAAAGATGTAGTGTTGAGTGTTTTTGTAACATCAAACTTAGATGTGGCAGAAACCATGAGATATTTTGAAAAAAGTTTTGATAGTTGTTCAAATTCTTGTTGATTGGTTTGAGAAATTTAAACATATCTATAAAAACTTGAGATTTAGAATGTTGGTTTAAAATATATTTTTTTTGAATTAGTCTTTGTTTCCTTTTGAATCACTTTTAGTTTTAATAATTGATAATTTTTCATTAAGAATTGTTGATTGACAATAATCTAATAATTGCTTAGCTGAATGCTCTTTCCTGTATAGAGTGATGTGTTGCATTTGTTTTGCAATATCCTAGACGTCATAATGGTATTGTAGCTTTATATGATGAGTTATTATTTATATTTAGTGCTATAATATCTCCATCTGTTCCTTTAGCGTATTTGATAGACTAAACCGTTATTCTAAAATTTTTGTGAATTAGCTTAAATTCACGATCAAACATTAGTATTTTCTGTGCGTTTTGGTATGTTTTAAAAAAATGTACTTGGTTGATATTAAAATTGTGTACAGGTCCTCCTAATGGTTTAAAATATTTTCTTTGTTGATTGTATATCGGTAAAATTTTTGAAAAAAATGGAAGTTGTTTGTATAGTCTTTGAAATGGTAGGGCTGTATTTTCGAGTTTTTTATATTTATCTTTATCTCGTAGTTTGTTTTTTAAAGTATTGATATTTGGGATATAGTTAGTATTAAATGGAATTCCAACTATAATATGTTTAATATCAGTTTGGTGAGTCAATGGTTTGATTGGTTTGTGTGAAAGTTTGTTTTGTTCCATTGCTTGAGTTGGAGTAAGAAATAGTTTTGTTTTTCCATAATTGGTTAAAATTAAGAACTGTGCATTGGCGAGTTTACTAGAACTTTTTCAGGGTGAAAATTTTTGGTGGAAATTTTTGGTTTTCATACCATGTTGATATGTTAAAAATATTTTATTCTGCGCCAGAGTCGATAGAAAACCTATTTTCAAGACTGTTGACTGAAAGTTTTTTGTTTTTGGGCTTTCTAAAAGAAGTGGAATTGACCAAATTTTCTCTTTTGTTGGTGATACTTTATTTGTTGTATTCTGGTATATGCTATTCATTCTCGATTTAGTTTCAAATTTATGTGGGGTGTAATTTGTAGGAATTTGGTTGTTATCTAGTTCTCTAGGGTTTTTCATTGTGAAAGTAATTTTGATAATATTTCTAAAATGTATTTCAATAATTCTGTATTGCTATAGCTTTTTGAAGTGATTTTCCTGAGCATTTATTTTTTTGTTTGGTTTGTTTGATAAATGTTTGTGAAATAGTCTTTTTTTTGTTTTGATTCATATATAGTTTCAAGAAATGTTGATTGACAAGTATCTAATAGTTTGTAATTTCATACGGTGAATTTTTATATATACTAAGTGCTATTAAATCTGTATTTGTATCTTTAGCGTAATTGATAGATTAAACCGTTACTCTTAAAAATTTGTGAATTAGCTCAAATTCAGGGTCAGACATAAGTAGTTTCAGTGCATTTTGAGAAGTTTGTAATTGATGTACTTGGTTGATAGAAAAATTGTGTACATGTCCTGCTAATGGTTTGAAAAGTTCTTCTTGTTGATTATACATCGGTTAAACTTTTGAAAACAATTGGAAGTTTTGTATATAGTTTTTGAAAAATGTTAGGTCTGTATTATTGATTTTTGTATTTTTATCTTTAATTTGTAGTTTGCTGTTTAAAATATTGATAGTTGGGATTTATTTGGTATTAAAAGGAATTCCAACTGTTTTTTGTTTAATATCAGTTATGTGAATCAACTGTTTGAATGTTTTGTGTAAAAAGTTGGTTTTGTTCCATTGACCGAGTTGGAGTAAGAACTGGTTTTATTTTTCCATAATTGGTTAAACTTAAGAATTTTGCAGTGGCAAGTTTAGTAGAAATTTTTCAAGATGAAATTTTCGGGTGTAAGTTTTGGATTTCATACCATTTTCATATGTTAAAAATAGCTCATTCTGCGTCAGAGTTGATTAAAAAGGCTTTCTAAAAGAAGTGAAATTGACCAAATTTTTTCTTTTGTTGGTGATACTTTATTTTTTGAATTCTGGTATATGTTTTTCTTGTTATACTTGATTTGGTTTCAATTATATATGGGGTGTAAATTGTAGGATTTTGGTTATCTAGTTCTTTGAGGTTTTTCATTGTGGAAGTAATTTTGATAATATTTCGGTTCAATCGGTGTTTCATTTTCATGATCTATTTTAAGCATTTTTTAATGAATGTGTTTTCTGTGTCAATTCCGTCGTCTGTGCTTTCACAGTGTGTTTTAGTTCTGAAGTTTCCGTGTTGGTTGTCACTACCTGGAGGGTCTGAAATTGGTTCGTCTGTTGGTTGTACTTGATTATTTTGCCTTCGGTGTTTTCTTGTACTACGTCTGTAATTTTGAACTTGTTTATCTGAGCTTTGTCAATAACTCCGATGTGGTGATTGAAAATAGTATCTTGATATGTGTTCATAGTTGTTATTTCTCCTTCTGGAGTTTTCACGAGATTCATTGTTATAATAGTTTTTGTGTGATTTAACTTTATAACATTTTTGTGATTTATTATTGGATTGATTTCTATAGCACTTATTTGGATAACTTCGAGTTCGATTTTCAGAAGAGTTGCCTGAACACTCATTAGGGTAATTTCTGTTTCTATACACTGAAAAGGAGCGATTTTTGATAAAGTTTGAATAATTACTTTTACTTGAATTTGATCCAGAAAATTTTTTTCTGTAATGGTTGTTCTGACTATTTGATGTGCTATATCTAGTCTGTGAATAATTTTGTGAGTTTTTTGGTCTAGTGATCTTCCAAGAGGAAATTTTGAATAAGGGGATATTAATCTGGTTTTGCTATAGCTAAATGAAGTGGTTTCCTTGAGCTACTATTTTTTTGTATGTTCTTGTTTGGTAAATTTTTATACTTATTCATGTATTGGTAAAAATATTTGTTTGGTTCTCTATGTTTTGGTGGTTTATTTGAGTTGTCTTGCTGTTTTTGTCTGCATTCAGCAACACTATGACCATATCTGCAAAAATAGTTGCACAATTTTCTGAAGAAAAGTTTGCCTTCAAAATTTGGATTCTTAAAGTCTGTGTGGTTTTATCGGCTAATTCATTACCAGTGTCTTGAATTTTGTTGTTATTATGTGAATACTGCTTACATATTGTAGTTACAAACTTCTGCTCATTCTATTTTCATTGTGAGTTCTGCTTATTCTAATTTATCTACTATTTTTCCAAAAACTAGATCGGATTTACTAAATGATGATGGATGTGATGCTCTTTTTTTATTGCCATTTTGCGTAAGTTTTTGGTCATTTTCGTTTTTTTTGTAATCAATTGTTTAAGAAGAATAAGCTTTTCGTTCTAGGGTTTCGATTTGTACTGCGAGTTGTTTCATTGTTTTCTTTGGAATTCTTTGGAATTCTGCGGATTTCCTTGCATAAAACTTTTTGATATTGTTTGTTTCTTTCCGAGTGGAACGTTTTGGAAATTTTCTGTGTAAATCTGTTCCAATTGTTGTTTGAAATCTGTAAGCCTATATATCCAATTTTTATGAAGTGTCGTGTTTATTGGTTCTAGACGTATATTCAAAACTATGTTTGCTATGGCATCTATAATGTATGAATTCGTTGTCATTTGATGTGATTCTGCTGTCTTTTGTATTTGTGTAAAATTTGTAAATGGGAATTTTGTAAGTAGTGAGGTAATGAAACTTGGTTTTTCATTAGATTTGATTGATAACTTTGAGTTTTCGGTTGGTTTTTTGTTTGCATTTTGGTACTTGGTTGTGATAAAATTTGTCTTTGTGAAAATAATGTTGCGTTTATTGTGTTTGCTCTCAAAATATGTATGGTTCAAAATTATCTGGTTGATAAGTATCATCTGGTTGGTCATATTTATACCAATTGATTTTTTGTTGATAATTTTTGTGTTGTTGTTGGTTTTGAATGATTTTCAGTACGGTCCGGTGGACTTTTCTGTTTTTCAATTATAATTACTGACTGAGATTTTGGTTTTTGTATCTCTTGGGTGTAGTCATTATCTTGAGTTTGGTTTTGTGTTGTATAATGAGTTTTTGCTATAAGGTTGCTGATATTTTTTTTGCGAAAAAATCCTAGTTGTGGTTTGCAAAATTATACCTGTTTGCTAGTTTTTGTTTGCTGTTTTGTCTTGTTTTAGTCCCTGGTCTATTTGTTTAATGATCTATTTGCAAGTATTCTGGACCAATGGATGGTTTTACTGTTGATTGTAATGTGGTTTGTGGAAAAGGATTTTTTTTTGATTATGTGGTGTTGTGAGTCTTGGGTGAATAGGAGAAAAGCTCTGTTGTGTTATTTTAGATATTTTTTCTACTATTTCTTCGTTTATGAAGTGCTATGAAATTTGAAATTTTCGGTATGTCAGATTTCTAGTTCCATTGAGCGTTTCTTGTGTATTTTAAATTGTTGAGCTTAAACTTTTGTTACTTGTCCTATCATTAAAAAATGTGTCAAATTTTAAATGTGTTGTATTAGTTGTCAGTGGAGTTAACTTTAAATAGTCTTTGTCTAGAGAGACATAGCAACTGATGTACTTGATACAATCTTAGGAACGATGAAAAATAATATATGAGACCATTCAGGATCCCATAAATAATCTGTTTTGTCTGCCATTACTGTTTCATCACTTGGAGTTTGGTCAAAATTTTTTTCTGGCTGGTCAAGTTAAATCTAATTTGTATTTTCAAGACTGTTGACTGACAGTTTTTGTTTTTTGGGCTTTCTAAAAGAAGTGGAATTGACCAAATTTTCTCTTTTGTTGGTGATACTTTATTTGTTGTATTCTGGTATATGCTATTCATTCTCGATTGACTCACTCTAGTTTGGTGAGTCAATGGTTTGATTGGTTTGTGTGAAAGTTTGTTTTGTTCCATTGCTTGAGTTGGAGTAAGAAATAGTTTTGTTTTTCCATAATTGGTTAAATTTAAGAACTGTGCATTGGCGAGTTTACTAGAACTTTTTCAGGGTGAAAATTTTTGGTGGAAATTTTTGGTTTTCATACCATGTTGATATGTTAAAAATATTTTATTCTGCGCCAGAGTCGATAGAAAACCTATTTTCAAGACTGTTGACTGAAAGTTTTTGTTTTTTGGGCTTTCTAAAAGAAGTGGAATTGACCAAATTTTCTCTTTTGTTGGTGATACTTTATTTGTTGTATTCTGGTATATGCTATTCATTCTCGATTTAGTTTCAAATTTATGTGGGGTGTAATTTGTAGGAATTTGGTTGTTATCTAGTTCTCTAGGGTTTTTCATTGTGAAAGTAATTTTGATAATATTTCTAAAATTTATTTCAATAATTCTGTATTGCTATAGCTTTTTGAAGTGATTTTCCTGAGCATTTATTTTTTTGTTTGTTTTGTTTGATAAATGTTTGTGAAATAGTCTTTTTTTTGTTTTGATTCATATATAGTTTCAAGAAATGTTGATTGACAAGTATCTAATAGTTTGTAATTTCATACGGTGAATTTTTATATATACTAAGTGCTATTAAATCTGTATTTGTATCTTTAGCGTAATTGATAGATTAAACCGTTACTCTTAAAAATTTGTGAATTAGCTCAAATTCAGGGTCAGACATAAGTAGTTTCAGTGCATTTTGGTAAGTTTGTAATTGATGTACTTGGTTGATAGAAAAATTGTGTACATGTCCTGCTAATGGTTTGAAAAGTTCTTCTTGTTGATTATACATCGGTTAAACTTTTGTAAACAATTGGAAGTTTTGTATATAGTTTTTGAAAAATGTTAGGTCTGTATTATTGATTTTTGTATTTTTATCTTTAATTTGTAGTTTGCTGTTTAAAATATTGATAGTTGGGATTTATTTGGTATTAAAAGGAATTCCAACTGTTTTTTGTTTAATATCAGTTATGTGAATCAACTGTTTGAATGTCTTGTGTAAAAAGTTGGTTTTGTTCCATTGACCGAGTTGGAGTAAGAACTGGTTTTAGTTTTCCATAATTGGTTAAACTTAAGAATTTTCCAATGGCAATTTTAGTAGAAATTTTTCAAGATGAAATTTTCGGGTGTAAGTTTTGGATTTCATACCATTTTCATATGTTAAAAATAGCTCATTCTGCGTCAGAGTTGATTAAAAAGGCTTTCTAAAAGAAGTGAAATTGACCAAATTTTTTCTTTTGTTGGTGATACTTTATTTTTTGTATTCTGGTATATGTTTTTCTTGTTATACTTGATTTGGTTTCAATTATATATGGGGTGTAAATTGTAGGATTTTGGTTGTTATCTAGTTCTTTGAGGTTTTTCATTGTGGAAGTAATTTTGATAATATTTCGGTTCAATCGGTCTTTCATTTTCATGATCTATTTTAAGCATTTTTTAATGAATGTGTTTTCTGTGTCAATTCCGTCGTCTGTGCTTTCACAGTGTGTTTTAGTTCTGAAGTTTCCGTGTTGGTTGTCACTACCTGGAGGGTCTGAAAATGGTTCGTCTGTTGGTTGTACTTGATTATTTTGCCTTCGGTGTTTTCTTGTACAATGTCTGTAATTTTGAACTTGTTTATCTGAGCTTTGTCAATAACTCCGATGTGGTGATTGAAAATAGTATCTTGATATGTTTTCATAGTTGTTATTTCTCCTTCTGGAGTTTTCACGAGATTCATTGTTATAATAGTTTTTGTGTGATTTAACTTTATAACATTTTTGTGATTTATTATTGGATTGATTTATATAGCACTTATTTGAATAACTTCGAGTTCGATTTTCAGAAGAGTTGCCTGAACACTCATTAGGGTAATTTTTGTTTCGATACACTGAAAAGGAGCGATTTTTGATAAAGTTTGAATAATTACTTTTACTTGAATTTGATCCAGAAAATTTTTTTCTGTAATGGTTGTTCTGACTATTTGATGTGCTATATCTAGTCTGTGAATAATTTTGTGAGTTTTTTGGTCTAGTGATCTTCCAAGAGGAAATTTTGAATAAGGGGATTTTAATCTGGTTTTGCTATAGCTAAATGAAGTGGTTTCCTTGAGCTACTATTTTTTTGTATGTTCTTGTTTGGTAAAATTTTAGACTTATTCATGTCTTGGTAAAAATATTTGTTTGGTTCTCTATGTTTTGGTGGTTTATTTGAGTTGTCTTGCTGTTTTTGTCTGCATTCAGCAACACTATGACCATATCTGCAAAAATAGTTGCACAATTTTCTGAAGAAAAATTTGCCTTCAAAATTTGGATTCTTAAAGTCTGTGTGGTTTTATCGGCTAATTCATTACCAGTGTCTTGAATTTTGTTGTTATTATGTGAATACTGCTTACATATTGTAGTTACAAACTTCTGCTCATTCTATTTTCATTGTGAGTTCTGCTTATTCTAATTTATCTACTATTTTTCGAAAAACTAAACTTTTGAAAACAATTGGAAGTTTTGTATATAGTTTTTGAAAAATGTTAGGTCTGTATTATTGATTTTTGTATTTTTATCTTTAATTTGTAGTTTGCTGTTTAAAATATTGATAGTTGGGATTTATTTGGTATTAAAAGGAATTCCAACTGTTTTTTGTTTAATATCAGTTATGTGAATCAACTGTTTGAATGTCTTGTGTAAAAAGTTGGTTTTGTTCCATTGACCGAGTTGGAGTAAGAACTGGTTTTAGTTTTCCATAATTGGTTAAACTTAAGAATTTTGCAGTGGCAATTTTAGTAGAAATTTTTCAAGATGAAATTTTCGGGTGTAAGTTTTGGATTTCATACCATTTTCATATGTTAAAAATAGCTCATTCTGCGTCAGAGTTGATTAAAAAGGCTTTCTAAAAGAAGTGAAATTGACCAAATTTTTTCTTTTGTTGGTGATACTTTATTTTTTGTATTCTGGTATATGTTTTTCTTGTTATACTTGATTTGGTTTCAATTATATATGGGGTGTAAATTGTAGGATTTTGGTTGTTATCTAGTTCTTTGAGGTTTTTCATTGTGGAAGTAATTTTGATAATATTTCGGTTCAATCGGTGTTTCATTTTCATGATCTATTTTAAGCATTTTTTAATGAATGTGTTTTCTGTGTCAATTCCGTCGTCTGTGCTTTCACAGTGTGTTTTAGTTCTGAAGTTTCCGTGTTGGTTGTCACTACCTGGAGGGTCTGAAATTGGTTCGTCTGTTGGTTGTACTTGATTATTTTGCCTTCGGTGTTTTCTTGTACTATGTCTGTAATTTTGAACTTGTTTATCTGAGCTTTGTCAATAACTCCGATGTGGTGATTGAAAATAGTATCTTGATATGTTTTCATAGTTGTTATTTCTCCTTCTGGAGTTTTCACGAGATTCATTGTTATAATAGTTTTTGTGTGATTTAACTTTATAACATTTTTGTGATTTATTATTGGATTGATTTCTATAGCACTTATTTGAATAACTTCGAGTTCAATTTTCAGAAGAGTTGCCTGAACACTCATTAGGGTAATTTCTGTTTCGATACACTGAAAAGGAGCGATTTTTGATAAAGTTTGAATAATTACTTTTACTTGAATTTGATCCAGAAAATTTTTTTCTGTAATGGTTGTTCTGACTATTTGATGTGCTATATCTAGTCTGTGAATAATTTTGTGAGTTTTTTGGTCTAGTGATCTTCCAAGAGGAAATTTTGAATAAGGGGATATTAATCTGGTTTTGCTATAGCTAAATGAAGTGGTTTCCTTGAGCTACTATTTTTTTGTATGTTCTTGTTTGGTAAAATTTTATACTTATTCATGTCTTGGTAAAAATATTTGTTTGGTTCTCTATGTTTTGGTGGTTTATTTGAGTTGTCTTGCTGTTTTTGTCTGCATTCAGCAACACTATGACCATATCTGCAAAAATAGTTGCACAATTTTCTGAAGAAAAATTTGCCTTCAAAATTTGGATTCTTAAAGTCTGTGTGGTTTTATCGGCTAATTCATTACCAGTGTCTTGAATTTTGTTGTTATTATGTGAATACTGCTTACATATTGTAGTTACAAACTTCTGCTCATTCTATTTTCATTGTGAGTTCTGCTTATTCTAATTTATCTACTATTTTTTCAAAAACTAAATCGGATTTACTAAATGATGATGGATGTGATGCTCTTTTTTTATTGCCATTTTGCGTAAGTTTTTGGTCATCTTCGTTTTTTTGTAATTAATTGTTTAAGAAGAATAAGCTTTTCGTTCTAGGGTTTCGATTTGTACTGCGAGTTGCTTCATTGTTTTCTTTGGAATTCTTTGGAATTCTGCGGATTTCCTTGCATAAAACTTTTTGATATTGTTTGTTTCTTTCCGAGTGGAACGTCTTGGAAATTTTCTGTGTAAATCTGTTCCAATTGTTGTTTGAATTCTGTAAGCCTATATGTCCAATTTTTATGAAGTGTCGTGTTTATTGGTTCTAGACGTATATTCAAAACTATGTTTGCTATGTCATCCATAATGTATGAATTCGTTGTCATTTGATGTGATTCTGCTGTCTTTTGTATTTGTGTAAAATTTGTAAATTGGAATTTTGTAAGTAGTGAGGTAATGAAACTTGGTTTTTCATTAGATTTGATTGATAACTTTGAGTTTTCGGTTGGTTTTTTGTTTGCATTTTGGTACTTGGTTGTGATAAAATTTGTCTTTGTGAAAATAATGTTGCGTTTATTGTGTTTGCTCTCAAAATATAAATGGTTCAAAATTATCTGGTTGATAAGTATCATCTGGTTGGTCATATTTATACCAATTGATTTTTTGTTGATAATTTTTGTGTTGCTGTTGGTTTTGAATGATTTTCAGTACGGTCCGGTGGACTTTTCTGTTCTTCAATTATAATTACTGACTGAGATTTTGGTTTTTGTATCTCTTGGGTGTAGTCATTATCTTGAGTTTGGTTTTGTGTTGTATAATGAGTTTTTGCTATAAGGTTGCTGATATTTTTTTTGCGAAAAAATCCTAGTTGTGGTTTGCAAAATTATACCTGTTTGCTAGTTTTTGTTTGTTGTTTTGTCTTGTTTTAGTCCCTGGTCTATTTGTTTAATGATCTATTTGCAAGTATTCTGGACCAATGGATGGTTTTACTGTTGATTGTAATGTGGTTTGTGGAAAAGGGTTTTTTTTTTGATTATGTGGTGTTGTGAGTCTTGGGTGAATAGGAGAAAAGCTCTGTTGTGTTATTTTAGATATTTTTTCTACTATTTCTTCGTTTATGAAGTGCTATGAAATTTGAAATTTTCGGTATGTCAGATTTCTAGTTCCATTGAGCGTTTCTTGTGTATTTTAAATTGTTGAGTTTAAACTATTGTTACTTGTCCTATCATTAAAAAATGTGTCAAATTTTAAATGTGTTGTATTAGTTGTCAGTGGAGTTAACTTTAAATAGTCTTTGTCTAGAGAGACATAGCAACTGATGTACTTGATACAATCTTAGGAACGATGAAAAATAATATATGAGACCATTCAGGATCCCATAAATAATCTGTTTTGTCTTCCATTACTGTTTCATCACTTGGAGTTTGGTCAAAATTTTTTTCTGGCTGGTGAAATTAAATCTAATTTGTGTTGAAAAATTTCTATAATGAACCATGCCAGGATTCTTACTCGTTTTTTTATTTGTGATATTTCTCTATCTATTAGTGTTTCACGAATTGTATCTAAAACTTCAGAGAAAAGATTGATTTCTTGTCGTTCTCATGCATGTCGAGATGTTTGTGGTGGTGATACGTAAAACGGTTCGTTTGATTCTAATATGGATACACAATTAGAAATGATAGCAGAAACATCATTTAAGAAAACTGAATGTGGTATTTGAGAAAATTTTTGAGAATTGTAATCTCAATCATTCGTTTGTAATCAGTCTGGTATTTGATTTGATGATTGTGGTGGTAATATTTCAGTAGTAAATACACCGTAATTTGAAATAACATTACTCATGCCTGGTAGATAGAGATCGAGTAATTGTCTTCTTATTTTTATGTCGAAGAGTTCTTGCTTACATGTGCTCTTTCTTTTTTTACACAAATTCACAATTAAATTATCGCAAAATTGAACTTGTCCTCTAGCGGGGCGCTTTGTTGGTGAATGACAAATTGAAATATCGAGTCATTGTCGAAAATTTTGTCGTTTTGAATAAATTGTTGTGTAGAACTACAGTTAATGTAAACTTTCAATGTGCCTAATTGGTTATGGAGTCTTACAGGCTTACGAAGGTTCAAAAATTTTATTCTGTTTTTACCTTTTAAAAGTGATGGCATTGTGGATTCGGATTTGGAGAAAAATTTTCGAAAGTTAATCAGTTTAACTTTTGGGCAAGTAAATTGCGAAGAATTTGTTTTGTAGTTGTATCGGATTCTGAAACTGAGTTTCGTGTTCTGGAAAATTTTATTCGATGATTTATTTTTTGTTTCGTCATTATTGCCTTTTGTCTAATTGTTTTTTTGATCTGATATATCCTTCTGTTTGTGTCGTGTAATTAAAAAATCGTTTTTAATTAAACATTTTTGGAGTAATAATATTTGTTTCTTTTCTAAATTAATCATGTTAGAATTCTTAACATAAGTTTTAGAATGATGGTTGCAAAATTCAAAGATTAGAATTTTTAATGCCTTAACTCCTAGTTTTTACAATTTTTGTGAGGTTATCCTACTCTTGGGGCATATGCTGTCGAGTGTTGATGGGTTGGTGAGAGAGTATATCCATTCGTTGGAATGATGTTTACTTTCTCGGTGGATAAGATTTATTTCAAGTGAACCCTACTCATTCTTATTATGGTTGTGATTTTGTGACCTAGGGTTGGAGAATATTAAATCAATCCTCATGGTTCAGGTATATATGACAACACAAGTAGATCTTTAGATACCATTATAGATCTTACTAAATTTTTGTTTTGTTTTAGCCGGGGTCAACAAAGAGGAGGGGCTCAAGTGAGGGGTGAGTAACCGAAGTTCTTCACTGTTCTTCACTTATTTAAAATGGTTACTTATTTAAAAAGTTCGATTAGTCCTGAGTTGGTAATAAGGGTTGGAGAGTGAATCGACGTTTGAGGTAATTAGACACTTTTTACTAAGAAGTGGGAGAACAAAATTGTTCTGATTATTCCAAGGAAAGTCTTGATGGTTAAGTATTGTTAAATGAATTAAAATTTAGAATTAAATTAAAAATAAAGATGCAAGGATAGCCTTGATGATCTGATTTTAGGGAAATTTTAGATTATTACAAAACAAGGATAGCCATGACAATTAGGGTTTAAGTTTCTAATGAAAAAATATGAATACTTGTTCGCTAGCTCACTTAATCTTATTCGGTAGCTCTTGAAGTTAGGTCCGCAATCTTTTTTTTCGACATGATATTTTGTGCAACTTCTGAATCTAATACGGACCTATATCTTACTCTTATATCTCCAAGTCTCGAAAGATCTACCCTAGTCGATCAAGGGAGGTTATCTTGCAAGATCTTGCAAGAATCTTGCAAGATTCTTTTAAAGAGGATGCATCTCTTTAAAAGATCTTGCAAGATTCTTGCAAGATCTTGCAAGATAACCTCCTTTAAAGATAACCTTTTTTTGCAAGATCTTTAAAGATACAATTTTTTTGGGCAAAAACAGCTTTACACGCGAAGACAACCAAGTAGCGTTCGTGGAAGAAGGAAGCAATCTTAGCTACGCATACATACACACAGCCCGCTAGGCGGTTGCCCCCAGAAAGCTTCTTTTTTTTAAACTTTTTTTTTGTGATAGGCGGCTATCTTCAAGTTTTGATCGACTACTTATACCTTAATCTCTCAAAATAGGAAAAACGCATTTGAGAAGAAGTCGTTTGTGATGAAAGCTTCACTTTCCTAGAACATAGCCAATCGAAGATTGCAAAGGAGTAATGAACGCAAGTAAACATTAAAAAATAACACTGACGTTGTTGAAAAATCTCAACTTTCAAAACTCAAAGAAAAAAATAGAAGCCCTTTAAGCTCTTTAAATTTCTAGAACAATTTATGATGGGCGCTTTTTTGATAACATGAACACGACTTGAGAAAACTGGATCAATAAGTAAAGTTTTTATTCTCTGGAAATCAAAAAAGTAAATTCCACTGTCAAAACTAGAAATCGATAGTCGAAAAAACTAAATATCCCCGGTTTGAACTAATTAAAGCAATTCGTCACAAAAATTTTTTGGCCAATAATCCTTCAATTTTCGCAAACCAGTAGCCGCAATAATTGCGAATAAATTAAAAAGATTTGATTGGTTGATACTTTTAACCTCATTGAATAAATTAACAACAAATATGCGACTACTTTTTAACGCATGATTTTTGTCTAATTTTATTCGTTAAGCATTTATTTAAAGTTTTGGATTCTCGTTCTAGAAACAATTTTTTTGATCTTACACCTAATTTCTGTTATTTATTTTGTGTTTTTCGACAGAAATTTTGGGATGGTTATCTTGCAAGATTCTTTCAAGATTCTTGCAAGATAACCTCCATCTTGCAAGATCTTGCAAGATAACCTCCATCTTGCAAGATCTTGCAAGATAACCCTCTTTTGCAAGAATCTTGCAAGATCTTGCAAGATAACCTCCCTTGATCGACTAGGGTAGTGTATCCTGGCATTTGTGAGTTAGATATCTGGAACTGTTCCGAAGGAGAACAACTGTCTTTTAAGTTATATTAAATTTGTTCTGTTGCTGAAACTATGAATAGTTTCAGCGTTACAAGTAATTGTCAAGGTTAGTTAAGGATCATGATTGGTTTCTAAGAAAAATTTTATAGATATAGATTTATCAAAAATAGAATTGGTTATTAATACTAGTTTTATAGTGGTTCCACACTAGCAAAGGTCTAAGCTTAACTCAAAGTAGCTCTAGCAAGGGTAGAAGTTCTATTCGCAGCAGTATTCGTCAAAAAAATAATTCTGATTCTATTCAGTTTTCGAATTGGTTGAATTTGTTTTGGATTCCAAGTCCAAAAAAGATTCAATTAACCAAAAGATACATTTTCTATTTGCAATTTTTTTAAATTGATTTTAATTATTTTTTCTTGATCTTTTTTTAATTGACAGGCATGACTTACAAGCTGACAATACTTCTGACAATAACGAAAAAATTATATCATGATTAAATTGAAGTTCTTGACAAAAACTTCAAAAAACAAAAACACAAAAAACCTATAGTGTGCTTTAAAAAAAGATCAAGAATACATTTTTGTCAGGTTCTGGAAAATTTCGACCTAAAGCGAGCATTTTTGATGCGCGCTTAACACTCTTTCGCAATTTTGTGGTGCATTTAAGCCTAATTGATTGATTAGTCATAAAATATTTAATAAACAAATATTTAATAAGTCATCTAGTTTTTTGGAAACTTTTAACCAAAAATTGCAATTTTAGCGCAGTCTCATTGATTTCAGTCGGTATTGGTACCAAAAACTCAAGGATCCGTCGGCAGCAACTTGATGCACTTAAAAGTTTTGCTGAGAGAAACACGTTGTATGCGCACTCAGTCTCCGTTATCATTAAACAGCTGATGACTTAGATTATTGCTATTCCAGTACTTCTAAGTAAACACAATAATCGGATTTTCAGATTTTCAGTAAGATATGATCATTTTAAATACCAGTTCTTTCAAGACATCATTTAAGCTCGTTCCAGCTTCAGAAAGTTCATGAATAATCTAGCTAAAAGTTGATCGAGAAAAGTCCCGAGTCGAGATTTTTCACCTAATTTGAAGCAAGATTTGAGCGGTTTGAGCGGTTTTTTTAGACAATTACGCTCAAAATCTTGCTTCAAAATGAGCGGTTTGAGCGGTTTTTAAACGGTTTATCTAATAAAACCGCTCAAAAACCCCGCAAGATTTTGAATTCGAGATCTCAGGTTTACTCGTCGTAAGCTAACAATTTGTGACGATTAAAACTGAGCAAAAAACCTGGTTTTTGATGTGCAAGGTGTTTTAAATTGAGTAAAAGCACTCTTAATTACTTTAAATTCGATTAAAAACAAGTTTTTAACATGTTTTGTAACCCGGGTCGAGATCCCGCTCAAGATATGAGCGGTTTGAGCAGTTTTTCAGCACGATTTGAGCGGTTTGAGCGGTTTGGGTGGTTTGGGTGGTTTTTTTGGAAAAACCGCTCAAAAACCAAACAAATCTTGGTTGAAAAACCGTTCAAAAATCACCGCAAGAAATGAGCGGTTTTTTAAGCAAGATTTGAGCGGTTTGAGCGATTTTTCCAAAAAAAAACCGCCCAAACCGCCCAAACCGCTCAAACCGCTTAAATCGTGCTGAAAAACCACTCAAACCGCTCATATCTTGAGCGGTTTTTGAGCGGGATCTCGACCCGGGTATTAATGGTGGAGTTTCATCTGGAATGGATAGATCTTAGTCATTTACTCTGAGGAAAAAATTTTCGGCTACATCCTCTGTGCTCGCACTTATTTTTCATAATTGAGCACGGACACACTCCCCCCTAAAACTCGTTCGTAGTAGTGTAACCGATGGCAAATCGTGCGCAACAGTCATTACTTAGACCTGGAAAGTGCTGCTCTTGTAACCATAACAGGATCAAACATGATTGGCATTATATGAGTATTAAGAACAAACTGCGTTGTCATTAGACGAGCTTAAAAATTTCACGAGTCATCGTGCCTGTGAGCCTTTTTTTGCCGTGCGTTAAACGACAGCAGTGAAAGAATGGCTTTCAATCACTCTAAATTACCATCAAAACTAGAGCACTTCAGTTTTTGGTTACTGATCGCATGATCTATAGCCAGAGGGCACGATTTTTTGCACAACAGGTCTGGCAAAAAAATGTTTTGATACTGCTTCTGGAGTTCGATGTAAATGTAAATGCAACAAGTAGAATCTGAAGAACAAGCAAACAAATTTTTAAAATTTTAACAGCAACCCAGTTAGAACTTGAGGCTCTATATGAAGATTTCAAGAAAAGCCAAATAAACCAATTCAAAAATCACTACTGGATTATGAACAAACCGCAAACCTTGAATACAATAAGAAGGAGTTGAAGTACCCAAAGATCACGGTAACCCAAAAACAACAGCCATTGCCGACTAAAATTGTATTGGCGTTTTATACAACGACACAATTGCTTCTCTGCTGGGACAAACTGCCCATATCAGTTTAATAATTGATAAGTCAGCCAATTTTTCTCCACCTAAGATGCGATCTTTAGAAAATGTCATCAGTTCCTCTTCCCTTGTTTCTCATTGACCTTAAAAGCGTGACTCTTATGAACCAATCGGTCAGGATGCTTCCAATCGAAGGCTCAATAGCTTCTCAACTTTTCATCTTTTTTGAAAAGATGAAAAGTTGAGAAGCTTCCATTCTCAACTTTTCATCGAAGGTCAGGATGCTTCCAATCGAAGGCTCAATAGCTTCTCAACTTTTCATCTTTTTTGGGGGAAAATATCTCTGGGTATCTTCTAAACAGAGCGTAAGTGTCGAAAAATTTTTCGTGTCGCAAAAGAAAAATGAACAGCCTCTGAACACTGCTGCGTCGAAAAAATAACAATTTGTCCAAAAAGTTTAATGTTCCAGAGCCATTGAGGACAATTAGTTCTGAACAGCTTCTGAAAACTGCTATAACTCCAAAAAATTGTTTTCACACCCAATTGCAACTGCAGCCGTTATCTAAAAACTAACTGGCTCATTTTTCTCTTAGCTCTGAGTTCACAAGTTACTTCTATACTGGTGTCTTCTGCTCCTGTTTTATCCATCTCTTGCTTTGTTTTAAATACCTGAGTGAGGCGAGATAAACTCAAGAAACACTTTTCTAAAAATACGATTAACACTAGAAAATAACATTATCAAATTATGAAGTTGAATTCAAGGCAAAATCTCAAAAAGCAGGTATTTGTCCTTGATGCAAAATTTTTTTTTTAATCATTCGCCGTAATACGCAAAGTATACGTTTCGCGTGGTGTAAAAATTATCTTTCTGGGGTGAACACAATACGCCAAATGAGGTTAGTTAAAGCTCTAATAATGGGGTTGGAAAGATCATAATTCAGTTGAAGCCCAACAGATTACGGAAACACTTTTCTGTGTCTGGAAAATTTACTCTGAACAGCTTCTGAACACTACTTAAAACACCAACTTTTCTGAGTTGGGAGCAACAACTCTGGACAGCTTCTGAACATTTCTAAAAACACTACTGAACAGTCTCTGGACAGTGCGTTTATGACGAGAAAAACACCAGGAGAATGTCACAAGACAATTATCTCTGAACAGCTTCCAATACTTCTATAAGTTTGGAAAACTGTTCTCACAACCAACTGCAACTGTAACGCCAAATCGTTATCGAAAAACTAGTTGGCTCCTTCCTCTCTTAGTTGAGTTCACAAGTTACCTCCGGAGTGGTGTCTTTTGCTCCTGTTTGATGTATCCCTTGGTTTGTCTTAAAACAATGAAGTGAGGAGATATAAACGCAAGTAAGACGATTGTAACTCGAGATCAACATCAACAAATTATGGACCTTGATTCAAGGCAACCTCTCAAACAGCAGGTACTTGTCCTTGAGACAAATACTTTTTTGATCAATAGCCAGAATGCACATAGTATGCGTTGCGAGTGATGTAACATTTTTCCTTCTGGTTTCAACGCGATATGCCGAACGAGGTTAATTAAAAATCTAATAAGGGGGTTGAAAAGAGGATAGTTCAGTTGAAATTTACGGAAATTTTCTTAGGAAAAAAATGGTTACTTCACCTAAGTAATATTACGGTATCTGATTACTGGTTATACCAATGAAACAAACAAACCAATGAGTTTAGGAGCGAAAGGGGATCTGATCTAAATTACCACTTTTATCAAACAGGATTTAAAACAAGCAAGTTGTTCGAATGATAAAAAATGCAAAAACATTGAGATTGACAAAAAGAGGTTTAATTTTCTCGATGCATTTTTAGCTTGCATTTGGTTTCAATTTACACCCTCTTTTAGGGAAAGTCCGAAGAACAACGCTTCTGAAAAGCTTCTCAATTTTTTTTCGAGAACAACACCTCTGAGCGTTTTGTCGGGAAAGACTTTTCTGCGGCGTTAAAAATATTCTGAACAGCTTCTGAACACTTCTTAAAACACCAACTTTTCTTTGTTACGATTCAAAACTCAACTGAACAGCCTCTGGACAGTTCGTTTGTGACGAGAAATACACCAAGACAATTTGACAAGACAATTTTTTTGAACAGCTTCTGAAAGTTTTGTTATCTAAAAACTAACTGGGTCATTAGTCTCTTAGTTTGAGGATCTTTCTCCATGATTCGGCAATACTGATTACTTTCTGAATTTTTAAAGTTTTTTAAAAAGCAGAGAGTAAATAGTTCGTTAGAGCCAGCCAAAATTTGCGCACTTAACTTCGATGCAACTATTTAAATTGAAAATTTTCCACTGCAATATTTCATTATTTATCAGAAAACGGATTCTCGGAGTGTAAAGCATAATTTTTTTTAATGAATACGCCTGTAACTTGATCATAACATCATTAATTCAGAAAATATGACTCAAGGCAATCAAAAACAATCAAAAACAATCAAAAAACGCAAGGCAAATTTACTCGAGGCAATTTAATTCAAGGCAACTCAAGGCATCTATCTAACTCAAGGCAATTACAAAACGCAAGACAATCAAAATTATTCAAAAACAACCAAAAATACGCAACCTTGCCTACGAGAACAAATAAAACAACCTTTATTTTTTTGTGTCTGTGGACGCAAAATTTTGTGGCTTTATATTCCTGCATTCCATAGAAAAGTCTTTAAACATGTTAAAGTTTTTTCTTATTAATCAAAAGAAATGAATGTACAAAAGAAGAACGAAGGGAGTGTCCTTGTTGCGAATTTCGCTCACTTTTCCCAAAAAATACAGTTTGACATCGTAATTAACCAGCCAGAATTTCTGTTACTAGATTTTTCATGAACATAAAAATCTAAATGGGAAGAGAGTGTGAACTCAAAGCTGAGGCTTTCAGGATTGGAACATCGGTATCCCTAGGCTATATATCTGTCGGCTACTAAATTCTAAGCTTGCTTGTACAATTTAAGCTTAAATGAGAACAGAACACATTAAGTGGTGAGTGGATATAACTGTGGAAAAAAGAGAACACAAAATATTTTATTAACTGTTATTGTTCCGACTTTCGATACGAAAGTGACGGAATATTTGTGCTCGGGGTGGGTTTTGTTTTCTTCAGACAAATTTTGACTTTTTAACTAGCCATTTTTGACGGAACTTTTTTTTATCATTCGAAAGGTGTTGTTGTCTTGAGCTCAAATTTGAAAAGTTATTTCACCTGTGATTGTTTTTCGTAAAGTTATGAGGGTTTGAAGATTGCCATTTTGGCCAATTTGGGACAATTAACGCGCGATATATTTCGCGCTATTAACTCGTGAGCGGAGAGTTAATCCGTCTTAGAAATCGTTCCAAATTGGTTAAAAGAAGCTTATTTGCCATAATTCATTTGTTACAAGGAGCGAAATTCATCCTTTTGTACTTTATATGGGGTGTGGGGGGATAATTTTTATTAAAAAATTTCAAATTTTAGAAAAAAAAATTCCATTTAGTTTTATTTCATTTAATTTTTTAATGTTATTACTGCTCCAGAAACTTTAAATAATAGTCGGAAGATTCAGGGCTTCGCCCTGATACGAGCAGTCTTGTTTTTGTTTTGTTCGGAAATGATTGTGTACTGTTTCTTATAAAAATTTCACCAACCGCATAAAAGTCAAAAAACTTTTTAAAAAGCGTCTGTTCAAAAAACGATTTTCAATAAAAGAACAAATATAACGCGAAACTAGACGGCTCGTATCAGGGCGAAGCCCTGAAAGTTCCGACTGCCTTTTAACGTTTATGGAGCATTAATAACATAAACAACATAAAAAAAACTAAATTGAAAAAAATAAAATGAAATTTTTTTTCCAAAATTTGAAATTTTTCAACCCCCCACACGCCATATAAAAGAGAAAACAATAGATTTCGCTCCTTGTAACAAATCAATTATAGCAAATAAGTTTCTTTCAACCAATTTGGAACGATTTCTGAGACGGATTAAATCTCCGCTTATGCGTTAAGAGCGCGAAATATATCACAAGTTAATTGTCCTTAATTGGCCGAAATGGCAAACTTTAAACCCGCATAACTCTACCCGCTAGTTAAAAAGTCGAAACTTGTCTGAAGAATAAAAAACCCACCCCGAGCACAAATATTCCGTTACTTTCGTATCGAAAGTCGGAACAATTACGTTTTTACTCACTAAATGACTCATTTGGAGGACAATTTTACATCTGCTTTGATTTCTACCAAAATTTTTAATATCGACTGCAAATAACCTGAACGTTCCAATATGAAAATCTCAATTTTCAATTTCAAGCACCTACAAGTTTTTTCCGGGTCTGAACATGCCAGTTTTTTATTCATCTGTAATTTTTTCCGAATTTGGAAAATTGGAAAATTGTAACAAAGAAAAAAAGTTGAGGAAGTTTGTCTCACCGAACAATGCATTTTTTGTTTAAATGCTTTTCATCTCATGGTCAACATTTTTATTACGCTTATTCGAAAAAGTGTTCACTGCCATAGAAAGTCTCTTAAAATGGTAACACTGGCATTTTCAGTCCTGAAAAAAGTTTGTCAAGTGCTTCAAATTAATTATTGAGATTTTCGAGAGGCGAGTGTAGTTCAGATCGTTGGCTGCCGATCGATGTAAAATTTCTATTAACATTCTAAAAAAAGCTGTGTCAAAACGGTCCTTGAAATTAGGCAATGAGAGAATAGAAACCTAAACCTGGCAAACTTTTTTCAGGACTACCATAGAAAGTCTCTTAAAATGGTAACACTGGCATTTTCAGTCCTGAAAAAAGTTTGCCAAGTGCTTCAAATTAATTATTGAGATTTTCGAGAGGCGAGGGTAGTTCAGATCGTTGGCTGCCGATCGATGTAAAATTGCTATTAACATTCTAAAAAAAGCTGTGTCAAAACGGTCCTTGAAATTAGGCAATGAGAGAATAGAAACCTAAACTTGCTTTTTAATGTTCATTGGTGTACATACCTTCCATTGACTGAAATTCTGCAGTAGGCTGTTATGTAGATGAGAACTACAATCGACGAGAAGATGAGACCAACCACACAACAGGCACACGCAGAGCTTTTGCACATAATGACTTCAACTGTAGTTTGTTGCGACCTGCCGCGTTTGTGAAATGAGTTGAGACCAAGAAGAAACCTCCGGAGTCAAATTATCTGCACTCTAAACAAGGTTATTATGAGTTTACATTATAAATTTTAATGAGCTGCCTTTAAGGGGTTGCGGTCAAAAAAAAGACAACTCATAAAGTAAACACGTCGTAAGCCAATGAGAATTGAGATAATAAAAACGGAAAGTAACAAATATTTTCTTTTGAGTCTGTTTGTCGTACGACGTGTCTACTATATGAATTGTAAACTGTTTGCTACTTAACTCAGGAGAAATAATGCACATTTTGATCACCTTTTTAGTCCTAAAATTATGATGTCAAGGTTTGCCGCCCGCAACGGAAGGGATGAAAGCGTTTTATTGCGTTATTAGATAGGTTTTCGCATTTCGACTTTTTTGTTTTGAACACAACTATTCATATTACACAGTAAAAATTTTCCACCTTTTCCTTGTGAAAAGCAGGTTTTACTGATTTTCAAACTTTTCAACCAAGTTAAATTTTTGAATATGTTTTTGAAGACAATATTGTGCAATTAGAGGCTCTTCATAAAAAATCTAAATTTGATTCTGGAGTTCCAGTTTATTTCCGGAGACTGAAACTTCAATTTCTAACCTTCGCAGTAAATTTTCAAAGGACTTTATTTTACTTCCTTGAGCAAAATTCAATGTTTTTAAGCGATGTGAAACCTTCTCGAACAAATAAAATGAAGTGAATTGCTATTTCTTCCTATTTCACGCCGTTGTGAAAACTTTTCAGCCCGTTGAAAACAAAATTGGCATCTTCTTTTGTTGCGCGAATTTGGCAAAAGGTTATTTTCAAGATTTCATGAGGTAAAAGACTGCTTGCCTAAATTAAATTTTAGTTAGTTTTCCTCTAAAATTTGAAATCACCTTTTTTATCTGTTCTTCTTCATATCTTATTTTAACTTTTTTAAAGAAAAATTGGTTTTAATTTTGTGAATTTACTGTTTATTTGTTTTTTCAGTTGCATTTACTTTTTCAGCATTTAATATGCCATAGGATTTTGTTTTTTGATGAACACTGAAAAAAAACAATAGAAAACGCAACAGTTTGCATAAGCTTAATCAGTCTGAAAATTTCAAAGGTAGAAAAACTGTTGCTTTTACATGCATCATAAAACAAATATCTGAAGAAATGAAAATAAAGCCACAAACTAACTTTAAACGTATGGAACAAAAAAGAATTTTAGAATTTTTCAACCAGTTAATACCAACGAGTAAGTAGAATACATTTTGAGTCGTTAATTACCGCAAACACAAGTCGAGTTGACAGATCTGAGGCAAAACCAATATAACAGTTACCAAAGTCAGCTAACGTTATATAAAATTATGTTAGCTCGTCTGTTTTTGACTTACCATTTGTTTGATAGACAAAAAAGATCGTTTTTACTATATAAAATACCAACTATTTATTTAAAAACAGTTTTTAAACGATTTGCAATTTCTTTTGGAGAATATACCCTTCTTAAAGTTTGTTGGGCTACGTAAGGGGCTCACTTTGAAATAGTTATGGCTGTGATCGACTGGGTATTTTCGGCGTAATTTTTGATTAACTAAGAAAAGCCAAAATGACCCATTTTTGGGGTAAAAATTAGGGCCCGATTTTCGCAAAACAAATTACACCAATTTAATTCTGCTAAAAATTTTTTGAGCAAGTTTTGTCTTCATAAGTTTTCTCCTAAACTCAGCCCAATTTGAGAAAAATGCGTTTTAAATTTCAAGTTTAACGCGTTTTGTCCGGTTAATTTAAATCAGCACTGTATCATCAACTTCAGAGTTGTCTTTGCTGTGCAAGAAGCCTTGCAATAAGTATAAAGATTTTGATTTTCTGGGCTTTATGGATTTTATGGAGGTTCAATGGAAAGCTTATCTGCTTGATTTTTTCTTTATGCTACGTAAAACGACAGACAAAATATGAAAAAATACTCGGCTCGGCGCCATTAACCAGCTAATAAAATGAGTAGTTTTCGACCGAAAGTTTTGATAAACAATAAATTTGATTTAGAATTTTGAACTATGCATTTTATGCATATCTTATCTTTTAGAACTGTCCATTCAAGGCATAAGATTGTCATAACAGTCATTTTGCCTCTAATTTTTGAAGTTCACTGGTATAAACACCCGAGAACTTTCAAGATCTGTGTCAAAACAGTGTTTTATGTATCGTTGCTAAGCGGCATAAAGTATAATTAAAGCTGATCAGCTTCCCAGAAAATCACATTGAGCTCCAATTTCAAACCCACTGAGTTGTTTGCGAGGATTTTTTTCACAGCAAGATCATCTCGTAAGCTAGTTATGTTATACTGGCGACTTTACGTCTTCAAAAAAAAATGTTTGTTCATATCCAGCATGATCTGGCACGATTCGAACCTAATATGATAAGTAAATGCCAAAAAATGACAATACCGATTAAAGAACTGTTCCTTCACTAGTTGAAATCGAAATATTGCGGCTGCATTGTCCCGTGATTGTAGTTGGATTAAGTTTTTTCTCCTTTTTTTCGGTTGAAATACTGCAGCAATAAAAATACAATAATTAAATAAGAGAAAAATATCGAACAAAAATACCATTATTCAGTTTATTTCAAGTCGCTAGAAAACATGTAGAACAAGAACAAAAACTGGAAACATTACAAAAAAATGCAATCATAAAGTTTTCCAAAAAAAACAATACTGAGCTAGAGATTTTTTCCGTTGTTGTTTTTTTTTCAATCGAAATCATTGCACAAAAGAATAACTTACCCTGTACAAACCTGATATCAACCTCCATGCTTTTGCAAAAATTTGATCAAACTGAGAAAACTGTACAAGTTGATAAATATTAGTTAAGGAATTTACATATAAGGTTCGGAAATTTTGTTGAAGGTAATTAGAATGCTTTTACTGCTCTTAAAAAGATTTTGACAAATCCGAATAGAAGCCTTCGACAAAATAATTATAATTTATGGAGTTTCACATGAAAATATTGAACTTTATTTTCTCTAAAAGGTTCTAGTTCAGTTGCTTGGTTTGCAGAAAAGATTTCGTTAACCATATTTGATTTTTCAGACCAATGTTAATGAAAACAAAAAAGAAGATAATGAAAGTTCCTTAGTATACAATAATAGATGTGAATTTTAGCTTTTCAATAAGTTAAAAAGCAATTTTATAAGGGTTTCTTGGAAATCATTTACTTACTAGAATGTTTATTATATTTTAACATGAACTAAGAGAGCATTTCACCTTTGTAGATATCACTAAGAATATCAATAATGAACTGAGAAAAAGTTCCCAGCGTATTCACACTCTAAAAAGCTAAGTTTGAGTTTTCGTGCAAGAACGCTTACAGCAGAGAGAAGTTGTAAGTTGTATTTCAAAGTAAATGTATGTAGTTTTCTCAGTAGGCAATCATTTCGGAGAACTGGTGACAGTACCAAAAAATATGCAATAAATGAGAGTTTTCAAGATAATTTTGAGTTAATTTTTTTCCGGCAAACTACAACATGATTCAAAATTGATACGCTAAAATATGAGTTTAAAAAAGTTTCTCGACTAAACGATGACCAATTTTACTCGCCTTCCTTGAAAATTAAGTTTGAGTCGCCGACCTGTATTTTTTAGGATTTTACACCATTTTCATAAACTATCATAACCTGCATGAAAAAACTCTAGGCAAAAGCTACTTTTGGACTTCACTGATTATGCTGGGCTGTTTTTATCTGATGCATATTGCAAAGTTGCATCAAGCGAAAAGCGTGTAGATTGAGTGTGCTGACACGGTATCTATTTTTTAGATCCCCGATCAGTTTTGATTTCTTGGCAACATTTTAAGAGTGGATAAACGTAGTGAAGGCCGTGATGAATTTTCGAGAAAGATCAGATTCAAAATTTGATTATTATTTAAACAGTTTGAAGTTTAAATTTTTTTGTACATTTAGCTCATTTATTTTGTTAAAGTGAAGAAAAATGTCACTATTGAGCAGCAAAACTCTAAAAGTTGCGAATAGCGTGATCAACTTCCTAGTGAACTGAAAATCTTCTCATTACGAGGCCAAACTTTTGTTCTTTCATTTCCTTTGATCGTTCCAACAAAATTTTAACATGTTTAAAGACTTGTCTCTGGAATTCAGCAACATACAGACACAAAATTGTGCGCCTATCCTGTGCACAGCTTGGCCTCGTAATGCTGAGAATTGAAAAACTTCCTAGCGGACTGAAAAAAATGTTGATCAAGATTCTCAAATTGGGTTAATTATATCCAAAAGTGTCAGCCATGCATTTTTGTTGACGTTCAAAAATTTTAGGGCACTCTAGAAAAATGAAATTCCTAATTTCACCTTTTTTTTAAAAAAAACACTGCATTTTTAGTTTTCTGTTTATCAAACAAAACACACTAAACCGAAAACACACACATCCGACCTTTCGATAGACTGCACCACCGCTCCCTATTTCTAATTCGTTGTGATTGACTTCTCTAGAAAACTCTTGGAAAGAATTTGCACTTGCTTTTCAAAGAGTAAACTAAATGATCAAATATTGCTCTAGTTTTTCATATATTGCACTACTATGTAGTAGTTAGAACATAGTTGAAAGATGCCCGAGGGAAAAAAAGCCCGACCTGAGGGCACAAAGTGCCCGATAGCGGCTCTTTTGACCGCGGCCGTCTTAAACTATGTTCTAATTGTTGAAGAGTAATTTTTTGCTCTTTTTGAGTAAAAGACGCCAGAAAATTGTGGAAGAGCCCGGAAAAGTGCGCGAAAAGCAATCAAGTGTGTTTTGGTCAACTAAATATGAGATGCACTATAAATTGTTGCTTAAATGGAGTAAAAGACGTGAAAAAATCTAACAAAACGCAAAAGATCAAAAACTCTAGAAAATTCTTGGAAAAAGATATTGCACTTGCTTTTCAAAGAGTAAACTAAATGATCAAATATTGCTCTAGTTTTTCAAGTATTACACTACTAATTCAAAAAACGCACTAGTTTTTCAAATAGTGCAACAAAACAAACTGAACACGTGTTTTATAAAAATGATTAATTGAACTAGTATTTCAAATTTTGAACTTGTTGTTCCAATATTGCGCTAATTTCTCGAATATGCCACAGTATCAAATTGCACTTGTTTGGTTTTTGGGATATTTTTTTGGTCTTTTTTAATTACTGCCCAGTAATTTAGAAAAGGCATAGAAGCAAACTGCACGTGTGTTTTTTTAAACTAAAAATTATTTCCAAATATGTGACTAAAAATGATTTTGACAAAAAAAAATTCCAATAGTTGATTAAATGATGTCCGATCAGGATTTTCGTTGTACGTTAGTGGACAAAAAATAATCGCAAAGTCTGCAATGTCTGTCTGTTTTTACGGATATTTTTCGACAACCTTTACTTGCTGAGCAATTGTTTTCAGCTACACTTCATGAAAGTATCAATATTTAGTTTCAACGAATTACCAGTTTTTAACCATCTGCAGCAAAAAAATAAGCGGGCAAATTCTCTATCAAACAAGCATGTAAAGTTTTATGTAGCAAGCGTTTTCAGCTAAGCTGACCATAAACTGAGGGGAAATGTGTAAGAAGCCAGCTTGCGTTTTGTGTCTGGTTGGACTTCTGTTATGCATTGCCAATATGATTCTGTACTTCGTCGCCTTCATTCAGATGACAATCAGAACAGGGTAAAACAATGAGACTTAGTTAAAATCCTCCTTTCGCCCCAAGCAAAAATTGACAGCGTCTGGTTGTCGGTTCGGAAATCTTCCAGTACCAAATCAGGGGCTGTCAGAACATTCATGATTTTGTCCTGATGCTCAAACAGTATCTTGAGCGGTTTCTGAACGGGATATCGACTAGAGGGTAATATTTTGATCAAGTTGGCGTACTCTTCACATATAAGAGCCCTCTAGTCGATATCCCGTTCAGAAACCGCTCAAGATTTGAGGGATTCGAGCGGTTTTTAGACGATTGCGCTCATACCAATCAAATCTTTGCATGAAACGATCAAACCGAACAAAACTGCTCAATTTCTTGCAAGAAACGCTCAAACCGCCCGAATCTTCAGCATTTTTTTGAAAATTTATCCCGAAATTTTTCTCCCCATGTATTCATTGCAGGGTACTCACCATCAACCCTTTAAGCGTTTGATTTTTTAATCTTCCATTAATCTTCCAAAGTATAAGCAAATAGCCAACCTAAAATATTCTAGGGTCCAAAATTAAACGATTAGGTTCAATGTGTCTCCTAAGAAATCAATTGAAAAACAGTTTAACATTTTTTTTTTGAAAAACCGCTCAAAAACCGGTCAAACCGCTCATTCTAAAGTAAAATACTGAGCGAAATTGTTTAAAAAACCGCTCTAAAAACATCTTCTTCTAGGAAATATATAATTAACAAATTGTTATTAAATAAATTAATAAAAAAAGATAAAACAATTAAGAACAAGGATAGCCGGTTACTCTGCAAGTAGCACAGAATGCTCTGACCATACTCTTTAAGAAAGTACAAGATGAAGCTTCTTTTTCAAATTAGTTTTTCAGCGTGGATTCATAAAGAAGTCGCAGAAAAAAGACGTAAAACTATATTTTGGTCATGTTTGACGTACATAGTTATACAGGCAAATAAAACACAAACATTTTTTAGAATTTTTTTTTGTCTAAAACTCTCCAATTTTTTTTTTGAAAATTCTGGTTGCCAGAATTGAGCTACAAAACTATAAAAATTAAATATACTTGCTCAACGTTGAATTTTAGGGCTTAATTGTCAAATTTATCTTAATTAAGCTGTTGTAAGTTTGCTCCCTTGCTTTGTTCGCTCCAACTAAGTTGAAAAATCAAAATTTTAAAACATTTTTTCTCATCACTGGGATTTTTTTTGTTTTCGAAACTCTTTTATTTTTTTCGTTTTTTTTACACTGTGATTTTTTTTGTGAAAAATTTATTTTCGTTAGAACTACAACTAAAAGGGTTTTAATATGATAAATACTCAACCCAGTCTGATGATAAATTGTAGTAGCTAGTTTTGCGTAAAGCACAACCGAATACAAGGTTCTTTTTTATTTTCAGTTTATACAGAGAACTCAGATCTGCTTAACAATCTTTCTCCCCCTTTGTTATATCTAATAGGGTCTCCGCCCCTACAAATAATAACGGTAAATTATCACTATGGTTTAGAAATTATTCTTATGCAGCTGCTTTATGGAACTTCGAAAACTAAATTTAACTGGGTGAACTCATCACTCTAACTTAAACATGCTTGTTTAGTTCACTCGCTGATAGAAATTAGACATACTCATATATCACATATATCATATATCACTCGACATACCTCATTGATATATGTGGTGCCTGAGGTCCGAAAAAAAAACAATAATTCTCGTAATAGGGCGAATTTTTGAATGTTTCGACTGCCTTTTAAGGTCTATGGAGCAAAAAAAAAACATGCAAAAGTTATATAAAAAAAACTAAAAAATTGAAAGCTTCAGATTTTTAAATGTCATTAATCCCACATGTCATAAAAAGTGGAAAGTGATAGACTTTGCTCCTAGTAACAAATCAGTCATAAAAAATAAGCTTCCTTTAAGCAATTTGCAACGATTTCTAAGACGGATTAAATCTCCGCTTACGCTTCAATAGCGCGAAATATATCGCGCGTCAATTGTCCCAAAACGGGCACATTGAAAAAATGATCACAGGTGAAACATCTTTTATAATTCAAGCCCAGGACAACAATACATTTTGAAAGATATAAAAAGTTCCGTCAGAAAGGGCAAGTTAAAGAGTCGAAATTTTTCTGCAGAAAAAAAGCCACCCCGAGCACACTTATTCCGTTACTTTGGTTTCAAAAGTCGGAACAAAAAATTCATTATGAGAATTTTGTAAATCGGCATCAAAAAACAGTGAGTCATCTTATGAATGATGGGTTGTCTTAACTATTCATTTGGCTAACCGCTGCATTCTAACAACTGATACCGTTTTTTTTGCAGGAACGCCTACTATGTTTATGATCCTTACACGAATGGAAACTATTCAAGTGAGTCTTATTTTTCTTATTTTGTGTGGTTATCAGTCATGTTTTAAATTTATCTAGTTTTTTAAAAACTATCTAGTGGTAATCAGTAATGCTTTCTAGTTTTTTATCCTATTAATTTATTATTCCACTATTTCAACACAACGTTTTATACTTCTTATTCGATGCTTCTTTTTCAATTTTCACTTTCCTATATTTTGTTAATTTGACTGTCAAGCGTGCCTTTTGAATTTTCCAGGGATGCAGTTACAAATTAGCTGAAGTTTTGATTTTTTTTTTTCAGAAATAATGCTTCTTAAAAATCTGAATATTAATATGTTATGGCTGCTCGTATCAAGGCGAAGCCCTGAATGTTCTGACTGACTTTTGAGGTCTAGGAGCAGTAATAACATGGAAAAATTAATGTAATAAAAAAAGTTTGTTCCGACTTTCGTAAGAAAGTAACGGAATATTTGTGCTCGGGGTGGTTTTTTTTCTTCAGACAAAATTCGACTTTTTAAACCAGCCATTTTTGACGGAGTTTTTTTACATCATTCAAAAGCTAGTGTTGTTCTGAGCTTAAATTTTAAAAGACAATTTGCCTGTGATCATTTTTCGTAAAGTTATGGTGGTTTAAAGATTGTCATTTTGGCTAATTTGGGATAATTGGCGCGAGATATATTTAGCGCTATTAACGCGTAAGCGAGATTTTACCGTCATTGAAATCGTTCCAAATTGTTTCAAGGAAGCTTATATGCCATAATTGATATGTTAATAGGAGCAAAATTTATCACTTTGTACATAATATGACGTGTGCGGGGATGTTTTAAAAAAACCTAAAATTGTTTTTAAAGTTTTTTAATTTTATTTTTTTTACAATTAAATTTTTCATCTTATTACTGCTCCATAGACTTTAAAGGCAGTTGGAACCTTCGCCCTGATACTAGCAGTCTTTTTTAATTTTCGACATTTTTTTTGTAAAAATCATCCCCCCACACGTCATATAAAGTACAAAGTGACAGATTTTGCTCCTAGTACCATATCAAATACGGCAAATAGCCTGCTTCAACATTTTTGGAACGATTTCAAAGACGGTTTAAATCTCCGCTTTAATGTTTTGCGCGTTAATTGTCTCCAATTGGCCGAAATGAACCTTCATAACTTTACGAAAAATGAGCACAGGTTAAACATATTTTCAAATTTAAGCTCAACATAAGAATACGTTTTGAATGATAAAAAAATTCCGTCAAAAATGTCTAGTTAAAAAGTCGAAATTTGTCTTAAGAAAAAAACTTCAACCCAAGCCCAAATTCTCCTTTACTTTTGTTACGAAAATTGGAACAATAAAAGTATCCTCAACTAATTTGGAACAATTTCTCAGAAGGATTCAATCTCCGCACACGCCTTAATAGCGCGAAATGTATCGCGCGTTAATTGCCCAAAGGGACCAAAATGGCAACTTGAAACCCCCATAACTGTACAAAAAATGATCACAGGTGAAATATCTTTTCAAGTTTAAGCCCAGGACAACAATATCTTTTAAAAGATATATAAAAAAGTCCCATCAAAAATGGTTAGTTAAAAAGTCGAAATTTGTCTGAAGAAAAAAACCCACCCCGAGCACAAACGTTCCGTTACCCGTTTCCATGTTTGACAAAAAATGCTTATCACACAATTTCAATATTTGAAAAAAATGCTTATCATACTCTTTCAAACAATTTCATAGAAAAAAAAATAAGTCTATGAAAATAGCAAAATTAGCATTTTTTTCATAATAAGAAATTGTATGATAAGCATTTTTTCCATAAAAAAAAATTAAAAAGTTTTTTTTCTGAATTTTGTGTTTCAACCAAAACACTAGCCCAGGATTTTTTGTCATAAAAAACCCAGATGGTAACTGACAGTTACGTTACTACGCAGAAGAACTGCATATGGTAATTTTAGTCAAGAAAGTTAATTTTAACATTTTCACATGAAGTTATATACCAAAAAAGTAACTTTTTGAATACTGCTAGATAGTTTTTAGTTTAAAAATTTTGGTGGTTGAGAAAAAAAAGGCCCGTTTTCTTACAAATTTGTTTTTGTTTTAGCAAATGAAACAAAAGATAATAATCGTGTTTACAAAAAAAAAACCTTTCTTGTAATTTTTGAGTTTTTTGGTTGAAAAACTCATCCTGGACTAATAAACACAAAAAGTCAAATTTGCATGCAAAATTTTTTTTATCGTAAAATTTATATTTTAAAACAAAAGCAAGTTTGCAACCAAAAAAGAGATTAAAAAATCTTACCTCAAATTTTTGTTTTTGTTTGTGAAAAAAATGCATATCATACAAATTTCATATATGAAAACTTCATGACAAGCATTTTTCTGACCGAAATTAAAATTATGTTTTTGATTGTCAAATTGCCCTCTATCATAAATATAATTATTTAAATCTATTTAAAGTTACCCAGGCACGTTTTTTTGTGATTTTTGAAAATTTTATTTTTTCTATGACAAAATGACTATCGTATAATTTTCATACATGAAAACTGCTTGATTAGCATTTCTTATCAAAAATTTCAAATCATTTTTTTAATGACCAGAAAGATTCAAAAGAGGCAATTAGACCAAAAATGTTTAGTAAAAAGTTTTAAAACACTTTTAAAATTTTGTATGAATTTTCTATCATAAGCATTTTTCTGTAGACTTCATATATGAAACTGTATGATAAGCATTTTTCTTCTATGGATGTCAACAGGGGTACTTTCGTTACAAACGTCGGATCAAGAATTGATCACACCAATTTCGTTTTAGTATATTAAAATTTGTTGAATTTTTCTTGATTTCAGACCACATCCACAAGAATATCTTTGTGATGCACTTGTGCACATTTCTCCTCCTTTTTCCATGTATGGTCATGTTCAGTGTGGTCACATGTTGCAGCAGCTGCAGAGTCAGATGTTGCACCTTCATCGTACTCATCGTGTTCCTCGCTATCACCAGTTAGTTCACACGACTATTTAGCTCCACCTCCCCACCCCTTACACTCGCGAACTTTTACACGTAGTTTATGTTGTCATTGTCTGATTGCTACAAAAACTGATATGCGAATTAATTAGGTCATAACAAACATATGTGGTTTTTATGAGTCGCGCCCATGGCTGGGACTCTCCGAGTCTCATTCGAAAGGTCGATTGCTTGAGGTGCCACATGGTCCGATCGCGTTTCCTCTGGGTGAGAAAAATTTTCTCTGCTGCCTACAGAACTAACCAAAAAAAAGGCTTGCGGTTTTAGGCTGAGGCCCAACACTGATTGTCTTGTCTGAAGAGAGCTGAACACCTCGTACCTTGGCTCTTTCAATTATGGATAACTTTTAATATTATCCTGAGCGCCCAACATGCAACTGTTTCTAACAATTTCATGAAAAATTTTTGATTTTATTGCTTCAATTGGGAGCCTATCAGGGGAAAAGTTCGTTGAAGCCCCGCTGAAATAAAGCTGTAGAGGTACTTATGTGGAAACTTCAAGTTTGTTTTTATTAAAAAAAACTAAATGAATCAATCTAGTTTTGAAAAACGTGTTTTGTTTTCAGTGACACTCGGTCTTTCTGCAGCTGCGTACTTGACTGCAAAGTACATCCAGTCCAACAAACCACCGTACGTTGACGGGAGAAAGTATGACCTCTGGATGGGATTTTTGTGGGGAGGATTCGGAGTCACGGCTCTTTGTCTGCTGCTAGCACTCATAGCTGCAATTCTGAAGAAGAAAGAGCAAAGAGAGCAGAAAAGAAAAGAGAGCGCAAGTTCGTCCTATACATCCGATTCGTGGGATTCTACTTCTTACTACTACCAACGAAATTATCCACCACCGCAGCAAAGCAGATACCCACCTCCACAGCATAGTGGATACCCCCCTCCGCAACAAGGCCAATCATACCCCCCGCCAAACCAGCAAGGGGGACACTCTTATCCGCCTCCTCCTCGGACATCAACCAGCACAGGTCACAGAAAGAAAAGAGATCGTCTGAAGAAGGCGAATTACCCGAGAGAAGACGAGCCCACAAAAGTGAAGCGCCCAATGCCAAGCACTAGAGAAGGGTCGAATTCAAACAGGAAATAAACCATGAAGCATCGTGATCAATCGGTTGATAAGTAAATCTGTTTTATGTGCCGACAAAACGAATTATCTGATATAACTCAATTCATAACTTTTCATTTTTTAAATCTTAAATTAGATTTTGCTTCCTTTTTTAGAAGATGAACAACAATATTCTTTCGATTGAGTTGACAAGATTACTGTCTCAATGGCAATCATTTTTCAAGTTTAACTTAAACTTATGCAAATAGAAAATCAAGCAATAAGTGATTGCTTTTTTGTTTTATTTTTTTATTTCAGAATTAACAAGGACCAGGTCTTCACGGATTAATAAAGCAGTCTTATTTTTACACATGCCGAGTCTATAAATATCCAGAGCGAGTTGTATTATGACAAAAATTGATCAAAAACTTTTCAAAGCCTTGCTGAAGATTGCGCCTGGTTGCAAAATTGAACCCGAAGCGACAGAAAAAATGGAAAAATACTAAAATGATTTATGAGTCACTTCTCTTCTCGGCAGAATGTGTTCTAACGCATTATGTGAAAATAATCCACAATTACACGACAACAATTTCAGAATACATTGAAAAATGAGTGATCATGAACCCAATCTGAAAAATTGTGAGAAACAGTAAGTTTTTGCGAATAATTTTATCTAACTACATTTCGTTGTAATTTATAATAAACCTTTAAATTTGTTTAAAATACTATCTTTTGGTTTAAATTGTTGTCACCTTCTTAAATTTTTGATGCTAATTCAAACCATTTCACAGCTGATTACTAATTCGTTTTCTGTAACTTCTAAATCACTCAAACAAAATTCACTCAGTACAGTATCCTGAATTATTGGCCAACCTCTTCAATTATTACCTTTTTTGAAAAAAGTTATAGAAAAACTATCAGTTTTTTTTTTCTTTCCGACCAAACTTCGGTAATCGAAAGAAAAGCTTTCAACCGACAGTTTTTATACCCCAACAAAATTATTGCCTCTCTGTTACAGTATATTTCACCTCTTATCATTTTGGTGATGTAAAGAGTTCCAGTTTGTCGATTTTTTTTCTGATAGTTTTACTCACTCAAGTTTGTTTTACATATCTCTCAAATATATGAAATAAACTTGAAATACTCAAGCACGCCAGCTATTCTAGGAAAAAAATCAATTGAAACAAGACTGCTGGTTCTAGGGCGAAGCCCTGAATGTGCCGAAAGCATTTTAAAGTCTATGGAGTAGTGTTCTTTTGAAGAAAATTTGTTGAAAATAAAAAAAAAACACTCAATTTTTTGAAAACCACCCATAAAAGCTGAGTCAAACCCAGAGTGAAAGATTTTGTTTTTAACAAAGTGTTTACTCAAGAAAAAACAAGCCTCAATTCAATTTGGAACAATTTCTAAGACAGATTGTTTCTCCGCTTTTGCGTTAATGGAACGAATTATATTGCGCGTTAATTAACTCAACTCGGCCAAATTCGCAACGCTTAAGACTCCACTACTTTACAAAGAATAATCACAGGTAAATTACTTTTTAATTTGAGCTCAGGAAATTAATATTTTTCAGCTGATATATATATGGACCGTGTCAAAAAGTATCTGGAGAAAAAAACACCCGAGCACAAAAATTTCGACATTTTTTGCGAAAACTAGCATAATAAAAATGGAAAAATAAGGCAAGCCTATTGATTTCAATGAAACCCAATGAGACTGAAAATTTATAAAAATATCCCTTTTTATTAGCAGTAAAGGAAGGGAATTGGAGGTATGAAAACAGAATTAAGGCCAGTTAAGTGATCCGAATGACGCATTTCTAAATGACTAAATAGTCTCTTGATGATTGACATTGCGTGTGCGGCAAAAAAAATCTGTCAAAATGAGAAGTTTTGTTATTGCCGTTCGAAGAAAATGACCAAATATTTGTTCTCGCGGTCATACTTTTTTCTCCGGAACAATTTTTGGCTTTTAAACTAAATATTTTGAACGGGATTTTTTATATCAAGCAAGTGATGTTTTGGGTTCAAATTCATTTAGATAAACTTCTTTTTATTATGAAAAATTAGGCTTTAAAAAAGTGCCCGTTTTGCTAAACTGAGGCAACTACCGCGCAAGATATTTTGAGCTATAAAGGCTTCAGCGGCTTTTTAATTTGCTCTAAAACGTTCGAAATCGGAATGAATGAAGATACTTGTTGTTTTACTACGTTATTAAACAGCATTTTTTATTTTGCACAGCGTGTACGAGCAAGTTTTTTTTAAATTTTAGAAAAACAATTCAAAGACACTGTTTCAATTGAAAATCAAGTGAAAAAGGTATCGGTTGAACCTAAAAGCGGCTCATTCTCGCTTCTGGCCTCGGTAGTTTTTTTTGGTTTAAGCTAGTAATTCCAATTGTAGATACAATTAAGAATTTTTCAAGAGTCGATGAACGTAAATGAGACTCTTATATAGGTTGTGTTGATCTTAATTTTTTTTTTTTTTTTTGTAAGAAAATTCTTGAAATTCGTCCGCGCTCAAATTTACTGTTTCGCAGTTTGAGTTTTGATTATATTTAAGTGAAAGATTTTGCTTTCAACGAAGTGTTCTTTTGAGAAAAAAGCAAGCCTCAATTCAATAAGAAACTATTTCTAAGACGATTATTTCTCCGCTTAAGCGTTAATAGAACGAATTCTAGTGCGCGTTAATTACCTCAAATTGGCCAAACCTGCAACCCTTAAAACCCCATAATTTTACAAATAAAATCACAGATAAATTACTTTTTAATTTGAGCTCAAGACAACAATACCTTTCACCTGATATAAGTGGACTTTGTCAAAAATTGTCCGGAGGAAAAAAAACAAACCGATCACAAATATTTAGACACTTTCTGCAAAAAAACTGTCGGAATAATAAGGCAGGACTATTCGTCCCAATGAAACCCAATGAGATTCAAATTTTAAAAGGTATCCCTTTGTATTAGCGGTAGGGGAGGGACTTGGAGGTATGAAAACAGATTTCAGGCCATTTAAAAGAACCGAGTGACGCTTGTCTAATTGACTAAGGTTGTATTGATCTTTTTTGTCTTTTGTAAAGCAAAAGTTTTGAAACTTGTCCACGCTTAAATTTACTGTTTGGCAGTTTGATTTTTGATTAATTTTAAAGTGCAGTTCGTTTTCTTTGTTAAAATGAAGGCCAAATCTACTATCGAACCGCAAAAATGAAAATAGCGTTCATTCGTTTCTATACTATTCTGAAAATGCGTTGCAACTTAACGAAGATCATAAAACCTGGTTTTGAAATTGTATGATCTATTGGGGCAGGAAAATCTCATTTAGTTCATTTGGTTTTACAGCTGCATTTTGTTGACACAGACCAAAGTTGAGCTGCTCAAGATTTTTAACACAATTTACGGAATCGTAAGCAAATTGCGTTATTTAGTGAAAGTTTTTGGATTGAATTGTTTTTTTAAGGCTCTGCATGAGCCGAAAAAATCTTTAGTTTCATGTCTGCAATTCATTATAATGAAATTTTTAATTTTGGAGCATAAGCTAATGTAATTCACAAGCTTTTTGGTCGATACTTTTCGCTAACTCTGTTTTGAGTGATAGGTGCCAGGCAAAAACTAGTTTTTCAAAACTTTCAGGATTCGAAGAAGTGAAGATTATATTCGCTTGAGTTTTTTAAAATCAAAATCTAAAAGAAAATGGCAGTGTTGAAAAAAGATAGATTTAGAAAATGGGCAAACATTACTCCTAAGGACAATACGTAGACAACTATTTGCAAAATTTTATTTGTTTAATATTAACCTTTCAGGACAATTATTCAAGATGGTTGGTTTCAGGCGAACGGAAAACCAGCTGGATTTTGTTACCGGTCTCGGTAGAAGCGGTGATTAAAGTTGGAAACACCTGGTACAATAAAGAAAAAGCGTTTTTGTAGCAATTTTTGGTTTGGAATAACATTTCTGTGTTCGCACTTTCAGGCACCTTTGAATCGCCAGTTTTTTTAAAACATCCAGTTTACTCTAAAATAAGTTTTCTGGAAATAGGTCTTTGAAACTTCGCGTAGCATGAACAAAATTCGCGCAGCAAAGACTTTCAGTGTGTTGTTAAAAAAAAAGAAAAATTTTATGAGAAGGAGGGGTTCTAAAGCAAAAATTAACCGACTTCTTGAATGCTTTTGTCCGAAATGCAGTTCGTGTGATCAATCGGCAAACTGAAAAGAGCTGCTCATTGTTTTGAACTGTCAGTTGTGCATCTTATATTTCTGATAAATTGCCTTGGTTTAGCTCCATGGAAACAAAAGTACTGTTTTTATTGGCGATACAAAAATGTATAACTTCAATATACAGCTAGCATTTTTTTTTGTCTCGAGTCCACGCAGAACTACTGTTTCTGGAGAATTGTTTTTTTTGTGAGGTTTGTTATACCAAAAAATTTTCCCACATAGATTCCTGCAAAAAAATTTTTTGAAAACAATTGCTGGAAAAACACAAACACAGAATCAAAGTTTTTGGCAAAAAAATAGAAAGGTTGATATTAAAAAAATATATATTTATTAGCTCATGGTATCTTTGCTTCATTTTTGCAAGTTTAGCACAGAAGTCATTAAAAATTTACATGCCTTCATGAACTCAGAAAATTGAAAGCTCGCGGTCTTTGTCTTTTGGGAGCGCAACCAAATAATGCAAAATGAAACAGTAGAAAGAAAACAAAAAAAAACAAAAAAAATGAGAAAGATTACCATAGGTATTTTTTTTTTCAATTGGACACGACAACATTGCCAATTTTTAGATGGTATAAGAAATAAAGTTAAAAATTGCTGGTTGAAAAATCAAAACCTGTTTTTAGAAAAAACGCAAAATTAAGCTCATTCATTCCGTCACTGTCTTCGAATGTCGGAGCAGTTAAACTGATCCATTTATGTATGTATGTAAACATGTAATACTTTTAGTAATCTGCACACAAAAAATCATCACTTTGAAGCAAGATTGTGAGCGCAATCGACAAAAAAATGAAACAGTTCAAATCTTGCTTCAGATTTGGCGAAAAGTCTCGACTCTGGCGAAAAGTCTCGAAATTATCAGAGGCTTTTTGGTGGTTTAATCTGTGAAAAAGTATTATACACAATCTATCCACTCGACTTGAAAGTCGCATAAGCGGCTATTGGATACCGCTTTTTTCAGAAGTTGTTTAAAAAAACACTGCCGCTTGCATCACGGCTCATATTCTTAGTCGACTTTTCATGGCTTTCAGAATTGTACATGATTTTCAAGTTTGTACTATTGATTTTATTTGTCATTTAGACACACCAACGAAAGATTGAAGATTTAGAAATTTTGAATAATCGAAAATTTTGAACAAAATATAAGAAATTCTCAGAAGTCAGAAGTATTTAAAAGTCGTGTTTGAATCAGTTCTACTGAAGGTTAAAAAACGGTAAAATCTTCAAAAATCATCAACCGCAAACGAGTATATTTTGCCCACTTTTTTCAACAAAATTTGTTTCAAACCAAAATTATTCGAACCAACTCATAGTCCGGAATCACAGGAAGTGCAGAAAAAATGTGTAAAAGCTGTGCTTGTTGTCTCTGTGTGATCGGGATGGTCTTCTCTCCAATCGCAGTTCTAATCTACATCATTGCACTGTGCAATATGAACGTCCACACAGGGTACATAGTTTAACATGAATTGTCAATATGAGCAAAAAACCTAAAATGAAATATTCAAAGAAGGGTAGAAAAATTAAAATGAACTCGTTAACACAGAGCACAAAAACTAACATAGTTCTTCAACAAAGAACACAATATTTTAATATGAGTTTTTCAATATAAGTTACTAATTTCATCATGATTTCGTCAACATAGGGTACAAAAAATATTGTGAAGTCTTCAACAAAGAAGTTTACCATGATTCCGTCATATAGTGTAGATAATTTAAATTCAATTCGTCAACGTATGGTACAAAACTTAAAACGGATTTGTCAACGTAGGGCGCATAAATAAAAATGAGTTTGAAAACATAGGTTCCAAATTTAATATAAGTTTGTCAACAAAGAGTAGAAATTTTAATTTAAATCATCAACATAGGGTACAAAATTTAGTTTTAATTCGTCAACATATTAATCCGTGAAAATTAAATACAAAAATAAATATGAATTATTCATTATAGACTACAAAATAATTTATGAATTCGTCAATGTGGGGTACAAATTTTAACTTGTATACTTCAATATAAAATACACATTTTAAAGTGGTTCTGTCAATATAGGATACAGTAATTAATATGAACTCTTCATTATAAGGCACAAAAATTAACATACAATCTTCAACAAAGAAAACAATGCTTTATAATGAATTGGTCATTTCATGTTACCAAGTTTAACTTGATTTTGTCAACACAAGGCACAAACTTTAACTTAATTCTTCAACATAGAAAAATAGATTTTATTATGAGTTTGTCAAGTTAAGTTAATAAGTTTAACATGATTTCGTCAATATAGAACACAAAAATTAATATGAAGTTGTCAAAATGGGATTAAAAACTTAAAATGAATTTGTCAAACTAATGTACAAAATTTCAAATGAAAACTTTGACATAGGGTACAAAAATTATCGTGATTCCGTCCTATGGTGTAAATATTTTCATTTGAATTTGTCAACATATGGTGCAAAACTTTAAAAAGCTTTCTCAACGTAGGTTACACAATGAAAAATCAGTTTGACGACATAGAATACAAGTTTAATATGAATTTGCTAACATAGGACACAAGTTTAGCATGAACTTTGTCAAAATTTGACAAAATAGGTTGAGAAATTTGAATTAAAACTTATTACATAGTGCACAAAAATTATTATAAGCTCGTCAATAAGTGTTAAAAATTTAAAATGAAATTGTCAACATGGAAAACAATTTTTTATGCATTTGTCAACATTAGGTACAAAGTTCGATTTGAAAAAGTCAACAGAGGGTACAAAAATGAATTTGAGTTTGTTAACATATTGATTCGTACTTATGGGGTGTCAACATGAGGTACAATAGTTAATATGAAATCGTCATCATAGGGCACAAAGTTCAACATAATTCTTGACATAGAATACCAAAATTTAATATGAGTTTGTCAAAATAAATTACTGAGTTCAACATGATTTTGTCAACGCAGGATAAAAAATTATTATGAAGTCAGCAATATAGGGTTAAAAATTTGAAATGCGTTTGTCAACTTAGGATACTAAATTCCAAATTAAAACATTGACAAAGGGTAAAAAACTTAACATGATTCCGTCATATAGTGTAGATGTTATATATTGATTTCGTCAGCATATGGTAAAAATTTTTAAAATGGATTTGTCAATGTAGGGTACAAAAATTCCGCCAACGTAGGTTTGATTATGAATTCATTATGAATTCGCAAGGTAGGGTAGAAAATTTAAATTGATTTTTCCAATAAAAGGTTCATATTTTTATTTGATTTCGTCAACATATAATACTAAATTTTACTTCAAAAATTTATTATGATTTCGTCAACATAGGGCACAAAATGTAACACAATTCTTCAATATTTAGAAAATATAATAACAGGATTTTTTCATATAGTGTAGATATTTTATTGTTCCGAATTTCGATACGAAAGTAACGGAATATTTGTGCTCGGGTGGGTTTTTTCTTTTCTTCAGACAAATTTCGACTTTTTAACTAGCCATTTTTGACGGAATGTTTTTATATCATTCGAAAGGTATTGTTGTCCTGAGCTCAAATTTGAAAAAATATTTCACCTGTGGTCGTTTTTTGTAAAGTTACGGGGGTTTAAAGATTGCCATTTTGGTCAATTTGGGACAATTAACGCGCGATATATTTCGCGCTATTAACGCGTAAGCGGAGAGTTAATCCGTCTTAGAAATTGTTCCAAATTGGTTAAAAGAAGCTTGTTTGCCATAATTGGTTTGTTACAAGGAGCGAAATCTATCCTTTTGTACTTTATATGGCGTGTGGGGGGATGATTTTCATTAAAAAAGTTAAATTTTAGAAAAAAAATTTTATTTTGTTTTATTTCATTGAATTTTTTAGTGTTATTACTGCTCCATAAACCTTAAAGGGCAGTCGGAACATTCAAGGCTTCGCCCTGATACGAGCAGTCTTGTTTGAACTTGTCAACCTATGGTAGAAAATAGAGGAGGAAAGATAACATGATTCCAGCATATATTGTAGATGTTTTAATTTGAATTTGATACATACGGTACAAAACTTAAAATGGATTTGTTGATATCAAAAATGTTGATATAAAAATGAACGTAGATATCAAAATTTATTATGAGTTGCCAACATAGAGTACAAGTTTAACATGAATTTGTCATCAAAAGGCTTAAACTTTAAATTGAAATCGTCAATATAGGGTACAAAAATTAGTTTGAGTTCGCCAGCAAATCAATTCCTCAATTTGGGGTGAAAAATTTAATATGAATTTGTCAATATAGAATAAAAAGATTAATAGGAGTTTTTAGCATACGGTACAAAAGTTCAGATTGAGTCCTCAGCATGGGGTAAAACTCTTTTTCAATACGGGTAAAAAGGAACAATTCTTGCAATGTTTGCTGCACTGGAAAACTTGAGAAAGAAATTAAAATGAGTTTTTAAACAAAATTCTACTGTGTAAAAACCAATTTGAGGTAGTTTTTTTGCGTATTTGAACCGATTTGCAATGAAATTCAATGGTTTTTGATAAAAGTCAGTTACGTGGGTTGTGTACAAAAATAAGAAAAAAAAAGTTTTTATGATTATTGTCAATATTAATTGTAAAAGAAAATTTTACAAAAAAAAACCATTCAAAAAAAAATTCTGTGCAGAGAGCAACAAAAGTTCGAAGAGAGCTGCACCAGTGCACAAAAAAGGCATAATTCGATTTTTTTCTGTGAAAATCCTGTTTTTATGGGTGATTTTGGCTAATATTTACCTCAAACTCGGCCAAAACTTCGTCATAGAACAGAATAGTTAATCAGAGCTACCATCTTTAAAATAACCAAAAAAAAATAATTGCATGTAGTTCTTAAACAGGGGCACAACAGCGGTTCGCCGTGATGAGCTGTACAGCTCTTGTGTTGGTCCTTTCCCCCGTGGATAAATGATCTTAACTCTTAATTCTAAAAATATCAAAATTTGATTTTAAAGACTTGACTTTTTTTCTGGCTCCTAAGTCTCCAGTTTTTCAATGTGAATAACTTTGACTTTTATGCGACGACAAAAAGTATAGCATAAAAAAGTGTTCAAGTAATCATATTAACTCATAGCGAGCAAAGTGAAATGTTTAGGGTGAAAAAGAATAGCAGATGTAAAATTAGCGCTCTTCCATCCAAGACTCATTTCTGAAACAAATCTTGTTTTATCTGACTTTTCTCCGATCAACCAAAAAAAGCATTATACAGAGTCTTAGATAGGGGCAGATTTTTTACAGAAAGCTTTAGCTAAATAAAAACAATCTTCTCTGCCAACCTACTTTTGGTTTTCCGAGATTATACGCTTTCTGACCTCTTTTTGCAACAACGCCCTAATAATGGTGGCGACATACACAAGTAAAGTTTACAAACAACGCTTATGTTTGTTCAATTCAAAAGATGTCGTTAGCTTGAGAACATTCGATATTTTATTTTTAGTTTTTGGTTTTGAAACAGCCAACTTTAATAATTTCTTAAAGTTATTAAAGCTACTTTTTGTAACTAAGTGATTTCGTTTAACAATAAGTAAAGCGGATAATGTTGGGTTAAATGTTTTCTCTAAAAGAGGCCAAAATATTTCAGAAGCAGTTCCTTTACATATGCGCCATATGCAAATCTTGGAAGCGACAATCGTAAGTTTATCTAAAATATTTCCTCTTTATGTAAAAAATTAGCAAGAAAAAAAACAAAAAACACAAAACTTTTCTGCTCAAAAAGAACGTCTCGAAACCTCGACTTGTAAGAACGTTTTCAAAGTAATTCAGTTTGTTTTTCTGTTCATTTTCATTCATTGATTTTTTTCCAGCTGTTTGTTGGCATTGTTTCTATTTTTAACTCCTAAGCAAACGATCAATATCCCCTTTTTCTAACCAAAAAAGGCATCAAAGAAATATAAAAATGGTCATAACATTTCTGTTTTCACTTTTTGATTTTTCCAAGCGAAACATTTGAAAAATTACCAAAAGTTATTTCAGGGCATCAAAATTAATTCCATATTTTCGCTCTTTACATGATGTTTTCCGTGTCTCTTCTGACTTCAGATGTGGACGCTGTTTTTGCTTTGCACATTTTGGCCACTGTGTTTATGATTGTGAGCATTGCTATGTTTGGATGTGCTACATGCAGTACAAACTGTCGCCTCAAGTGTGGTTTCATGGTAGCACTGGTCATAATAGTCGCAATTGCAAGTAAGTTTTTCTCAGAAGAATAAATCAAAGTTTGATGTATGTATCTATGTATGTATGTATGAATGAGCACAAAACCAAAATCTTTTGTTTGAGTCATCTCTTCAGTATTTTCTTAAGTCGCATTGCTAGAATCTGTTCTCAAGTCACTTCATCGGGCTTTTCATGCCTGATGGGGCAATTTCTTAGGTATTGCTGTCAGGCTTTTCATTTGTTGCACCTCTAAAAACGTTTCTGATTCGCTTCTTCAATCTTTTCCTAAGTCGCAACGCTAAAACTTTTCTCTTAAGTCGAGCCGTCTACCTTTTCTATAATAACACTGTCAGTTTTTTCTTAAGTAGCATAGTCAACCTTTTCTTAATTTGGGCAGGTAAAATCTTTTCTGCTGTCGCGCCATCAGGGTTTTCTTGTCAGTCTTATATTAAGTAATAATAATAATAAACTGTTTCCAAACGATATCTAGTTACAAAGTTATTTATAAAAATTTATAAATACAAATTAGAATCGTTCGGGAGAACACCATTAAGCCAACAAGGCCCGTTTTCAGGTGTTTCATACTGTGGCGCGACTAAGTCGCAAAATCTCTAAAGCATTTTTTTCTCTCTAAAAAACCTGTTTTAATGTCCATTTTGGACACTATTTCCTTCGAAACTCAGTAATTTTTTTTCATATCCAGAGCGAAAGATCAGAATTAAAGTCCGTGAAATGAAAAAAAATTGGTTTCAAATACTTAACAGTTTTTTTTGGTCTTGAAAATGTCAGTGTTCACCAACTGCACTAACATTTTCAAAACACATGAAAATGTAAGAAACAGCCTAGTTAAGTTGTCACAGTGAACAAACTAATTTTATTGCTCAAAAATTTTTAAGTTTCAAGAACAGCTTTCATTCGCCGCTTGATCGATGATAAGTTCACTCTGATGCAAAACCCAGTGCAGAAGGTGAAAAAGGGTTATTTCATTACGTTTTGCTTGCGCGACTTTAGTGCCGCGACTAAGTCACGCCAGCAGTCTTCTCCTAAGTCGCGCCACTAAATTCTTTTCCTAAATCTTGTGGCAGAGTCTTTCCTCAAATCGCGCCCTCAGCTTTTCTTTACAAAAACCTTCAGAAAAGTCCAAGGTTCGAGGGACAATTTAAAACACCCAAAACATCATGCAAGTAAATCAATTGAGGAAGATATCGACCCAAAACATCATGCAAGTAAATCAATTGAGGAAGATATCGACCCAAAACATCATGCAAGTAAATCAATTGAGGAAGATATCGACCCAAAGCATCATGCAAGTAAATCAATTGAGGAAGATGTCGACCCAAAACATCATGCAAGTAAATCAATTGAGGAAGATATCGACCCAAAACATCATGCAAGTAAATCAATTGAGGAAGATATCGACCCAAAACATCATGCAAGTAAATCAATTGAGGAAGATGTCGACCCAAAACATCATGCAAGTAAATCAATTGAGGAAGATGTCGACCCAAAACATCATGCAAGTAAATCAATTGAGGAAGATATCGACCCAAAACATCATGCAAGTAAATCAATTGAGGAAGATGTCGACCCAAAACATCATGCAATAAAAATCAATTGAGGAAGATGTCGACCCAAAAAAACATCATGCAAGTAAATCAATTGAGGAAGATATCGACCCAAAACATCATGCAAGTAAATCAATTGAGGAGGTGTCGACCCAGAAATTATCGCAGATTCTGGGTCGACTCAATGAACCATCGTCTATTCGTTCAAATCAGGAAATATCAGTTTGATTGAGAAGACAGCATAGCATAACTTAGAGTCATAAACACTCAGTAGAAAAATAGGCGCTGAGACTCCCAAGCTAAGATACATAGTGAGAGTGGCGTTTATTTAGCACTCGAGGGTTCAAGATACCGTTATTGAGTGGCGAAAAATGTTGATATCAACCCTAAGTTGACACAATAACAGTTATCGTAGATGGTAACTTATTAAAATCATCATTGTGGAGTATTAATTTGACAAGTACATTTGAAAAGAAAAGTTTGAACAAACTTAATTTTGCTTAATTTCAGCCACGTTTGGAACAGCTTGTGCTGCCTACGTCTCAGCAGAGCAATCTTTTAGTAGTAATTCGGGCAAAGACATGTGGATGGGTCTGTTATGGACTGCCTGTGCCATAGACATTCTATGTTTCATTATGGCCATACTAGCTTCATGTTGCAAAAAGAAGGAGGAAAAAGAGGGGAAATAGGACAAAACATCTATAAATGAATTGAACTTCATTTTCTTGCCTACAACCATGAAAAGAGGTTGGTTTGAAATTAGGTACACTCTCTTTACGCCTTCAAAACTTTTACTTTCAGTGAAATCAATAGTTTCCTTACGATTCAATATCTTGTTTTAATAATGTGAACTAATTTTTTGCAACCGAAACTGCGCATAGTTTTTTTTTGGAGCAATACGGTGCATTTTTTGCAATCAAAACTGGGCATTTTTGCGATCAAAAATGAGCAAGACGAGATAATCCTTTAAATTGTTGAAATTTTACGCACGCCAACCTTAAAAAAAACAGGCCAAAGCAAACATAACAGGATGTTTTTGGGAAAAAACGGGTTTTTGGCACGTTCTTCCTTCGGCAATAGTATATACCGGAACAAAAGGTGCTTTTAAAACAATTTTAGTATTAGTCGAACCCAAATTGTTGGCAAAAAAAGTACCAAAGGCAAAACATCTTTGAAGAAATTCGTCAACCAGATCTTTTCAGTTCAGAGTGACAGAGAATGACTTTTCGTGTGAACGTAACATCACACTCAAATTACGGGGTGTACCACGGTTAAACTTTAACAGTTCCAAACTACAAACTTGAACTGAAGAACTTTTACATCGAGAATTCCATTTTCAGGTTCACTGTCATCGTCTTGATCCAGAACAAAATGATCGATTTACGTTTCCAGGCTTGATTGCGCTTCCTCTTCTTCCACACGATTAACTCGACGTCTAGAGTTACACACTTTTGCAAAATGTCCTTTTTTCTTACATAAACGGCATTCTCAATCTCGTGCCAGACAACTTTTTCGATGATCCGGAGAATACGTGTTACGACAAAAATAATGGATTCTGACTTTTCTTGTCCGGTGCATTTTGTTTGCGGGAAGAGAATTGACCACCACCCCGACGCGATTGAACTGAGAAGGTTGGCCCTTCTTTGATTTTGAGCAAGCTGAACGAGGAAGAAACGTTCTTGTTGTGGGGTAAGATCTTCTGTAACTCCATTTAAATGGAAGCACATTTCTTCAGCTCCAATGCAAATTTTAAAGTTCCAGCGGCGTCCGCATTTTTTCGAATTAAAGTAACTTGGGCGTCCGAGTCACGGATACGTCCTATAATCAAGTCTGTGACCACACTGCGTTCTTTCTGTTCGGTCTAATTACAGCACGCCGCCTGGCCGACAGTCTTGAGTGAAATGACAAAAATGACTCGTTTGCTTCCATGTACCATGAATTATAAAGTTTAATGCGTTCGATGGTGACGTTAATTTCCACCTTGGAAGCGTAGACACAGTTTTAAAAAAAATTCTCTTAATGATAGTCGGTTGAGATCCGCATGTGGAAAAGCTTGCACCAATTTCTTTCTCATTTCATTTCCTGGGGCGAAAAATAGTCTAGATCTTGCTCTTGCTTCTGCTTCATTCATTCCGATACGCGGGCCTTTCTTCCTCCTCTCGGCACTTGCTTCTTCCACCCATCGCCTTGCGGCGGCATCTCTGCGAAGGCGATCATCCGATTCTTATTGAGACTCTGGATCCGGCCGAGATTCTGGTCTGGAAAGGGGATCGTCATGTACATCTCCGGGCTCATCAACAATGTGCGAGACTTTGAAATTGTCTTTTATACTTAGTGCTAGGCTGAATTGACCGAACCGGCTATCCCAACTATAAGGTGGGGAAAGAGATGGCTTCGTCCAAAATGGGGTTAAGCCAGCGAGGTCCGTCATGTCGTCCGATACAGAAACTGTTGGCTGCGCCATGACATTTACCGAACTCAGGGACTGACAATACTCGGTAAAACTGAAGAATTGAATTAAATAACTACAACTGTAGTATATAAGTAGTATCGAGAATAACTGATCTTATCCGATCCAGAAATAACCTTTTATAATCGAAGGGTTTTCAAGTGCTTAAGGACAAAGGTTTTGTTAGCTAACGTAACAAAGTAAAATTGATCTGTATCTTATCACAGATGAACAGACAGATAAACAAAAGATTCAGCACCATGAGATATAGCTTAGCACGGCTGGTGGTCGACCTTGACGCCACTGCAATAACTGCAGCAATAATGCAACGACTAAACATAATGTGTTCTATGCGTGGCATGACACAGAGAGCCGTTGCCACAAAACGGTTAAATCCGATTGATGTGATTAGTTTTCCCATCTAAGTTAGCTTAGATATTCCAGCGGAATAAAGTTAACTGATGACACATTTTTTTTTTTCAAATTTAGGCCATTATATCACAAAATTATCACCCATAAAACAAAAGGCCAGATATTTAGTTCCTTGAAAAATTGAAGTTAGATGGTTGGAATTTTTGATGCAATTTTAACGGTAACCGGCTATCATTTCTCAGTTCATTCGCTTTTATGCGTTCCTTGACATTTTTCCAACTGTCTGTTGGCCTATGTTTATGGTATGGTTGTTTCAGGAAGAAATTGAAGCTTATCCATCAGGAACGAATTATTATAAAACATACCTTCTGCAGAATCAACCCAATCAATAAACTCTACAATGACTACTACAGTCGTTCGCATTTGAAATGTCAGTTTAATTGTTCTTTCAACTATGATTGATGCGATTTAGTTTCATTATTTTTGTTGATTATTAACAAAAGCTTAGATGGAGAACAAAATTGAAGAATTCAACAATTAGAAACAATATTCTAGTCTTAAATTGAAACAAGACTGCTCGTATCAGGGCAAAGCCCTGAATGTTCCGACTGACTTTTAAGGTTTATGGAGCAGCAATAACATTAAAAAAATCAATGAATAAAAAAAATTAATATAGGAGATTTTTCGTGAGAGTCATCAACCCACTCACCATACAAAGTACAAAGGGGTAGATTTCGCTCCTTTGAACAACCCAATTATGTCAAATAGGCTTCTTTTAACCATTTTGGAACAATTTCTAAGACGGATTAACTCTCCGCTTACGCGTTAATAGCGCGAAATATATCGCGCGTTAATTGTCCCAAAGTGGCCAAAATGGCAATCTTTAAACCCCCATAACTTTACAAAAACGATCACCGGTGAAATAACTTTTCAAATTTAAGCTCAGCCAACAATATCTTTTGAATGATTAAAAAAATTCCGTCAAAATGGCTAGTTAAAAAGTCGAAATTTGTCTGAAGAAAAAAAACCAACCCCGAGCACAAATGTACCGTTACTTTCGTTTTGAAAGTCGGACCGATAATTGGAACAAATTACCAGGCCGTGCCTAAAATCTCATGTGGCAAAAATGGTATGACGACGTTAGATTTTTTCTAAAACACATGAACTCAAAATAGGACTAACAAGAAACTGAACAAAGAATTTTGCGCTCTTATAGTCACTACCTTCATAGTCACGCTTCCAGATTTTCGAGACTGTTCCCCTAATACTGAAAAAAATATTTTTTTTGTCAGCAAGAAGTTTGATTTCTGGAAGTTCGATTTCTGATTTCTTAAGTTCATTTCATTTTTTTCGTTAAATGGAAGGAAAATACCGCAATCGCACATCAAAAAATTAAAGGTGATGAAGTGGTTACGTCTCCGCCTCTCAATCGAAAGGTCGGATGTTCGAGGCCCACCATGATCCGTGCTCGTTGCTTGAGGGTGAAGCAACATTACCCAGCCCAGAAAAAAAAACAAAAAAAATGCATGTAGTTCTTAAACAGGGGCACAACAGCGGTTCGCTGTGATGAGCTGTACAGCTCTTGTGTTGGTCCTTTCCCCCGTGGATAAATGGTCTTAAAGGTCACAAAGACTAATTGACATTTTGTTCCGTTATTGAATTTTTAATTTCAGACTTGTCATTGGACTGAAAACTTAACTAGTGATCCAATTTTCTAAAATGACCCAAATTCAATCACACCTTAAAAAACGTAATTAACACTCAATAGATACCTGAAACTTTAGTCTGAAAAAATTTGTTTGTACTCCTATAAGCTTGACTCGGGAAACATTTTTGAGAGTCAATTAACGTTGTTCAGCCTCCGACATAGGTCGCCACTTTTTTTTCGTTTTTTTCGGCAAAGCTTTATAAGTCTTGGTATTATTTTTAAAAGTGGATTTAATTTGCAGTTTTTCCAGTGGAATAGAAAATTAACTATCAATGCAGTTTTTTTTAAACAAAAATCAGTTAAATCTAGCAGAAAAATACCCGTCTTTTTTCACATACAAACTACCCATCTTTTTTTCATGAGCCATCTTTTTTTCATACAAATTCAAAACGTAATATATTTTTTTCAAAAACCAGTATTTTTTTTATTATTGCGTATTTGCGTTCATTGATTCATTGACTTTTTTCCAACTTTTTGATGGTTAGGTTCTTAGGTTTATCTCTGACAAATTTCTCTTCCTTTTGTGCCCACTTAGTGTTTTGTTTTGAAATTTTAATGTTTTAAAAAAACGACATATACAGTGGTGAGTTAAGTTCTAGGGCTAACTCAAAGAGTAGTTTCAGATAGGGTACACCGTCTGTTCGTCACGCAATCTTATTTTCGGCCGGATAGATTCCTGTAACTTCTTAGTCTAATACCGATCTTAATCTTACTCTTATATCTGCTAGTCTCAATTAGTCTCAATAGATCTAGAGTATACTGGTTTATTGCGAGTAGGTCTCTTGGAGAGGCAACTAAGTTCTAAGTTATATTCAAATATCTCTGGTGCTGAAATTACAAGTAATTTCAGCACTTACAAATAAGTGGGTTGTTGGTTAGATGGATCATGATTGGTTAGTATTAAATGTTTTACAGTGATAAAAAATTCAATAATAAAATATAGTTTAGATCTGGTTCCACCCATCCGGGGTTTACAGAGTTTTTAAATCGTTTATCTTCGTTCTGTAATTGAAGGATGGATGATGATCGTTGGTATTTGGCGAGCATCATTTCTTATTCCGTTCTTGGAAAAGGAAGCTCCAGGAAGCTAGAATGGTCGACATGAAGTTGTAAGTTGTCGTTCGACGATGACTGTGACCGCCAATGAAATCAATCTGATTTCAATATGGTTTACTAAAATTGTTCGTTCTGCTTCGGTGGAGAACTGACTGTGTTTCACTCTCGTCTGGGAATGGCGTGAAGATCGAATTTGGAGGGAATGCCTTGAAACTCGGATCTGTACGTATACTTGAACATCGAGGTGGTCATTGGTCTGGTTTAATGAAGTCCTTTTCTGCGACGTCGATTCGTACTCTAAATCCTTTTGAGTTGTGATTATGAGCGGCATGTCGATTGTGTTTAGCCATTCTGTAGGTTGAGTGTGAGGGGGTCATCTAGTTTCTTCATGCTCGTCTGTGTGGTCGTGTATGATCTATGTACTGCATTTTTATGATTTTAATTTTATAAAATTTTGTTAATTTAGTTTTTAGTTATGATTTCAATTAGTTGTTTTCGCAAAAGCGTCTTTATTTTAGTTCTGTTATTTTTAAGAGTTACTCACCCTTGAGTACCTCTTGTCAAAAATACGGAGCGGTCACAAAGCGTGGGTGTAACACGGTGGGTTAGGCCGGCTATAGAGCATGCTCAGGACGTCCTCTTCTGGTGGGTTAGGCCAGAAGTGAGGGTATGATTGCATGCTGGTTTTTTGAGGGGTCTTGTTTTGTGCTAACGTTTTATGATAAATTATTACTGGTTTTTTCCTTTGTTGTATTGGTTGTGTCCTTTTCTTAAAAATCAAATTGCTTTTGGTTTGGGTTTGTCTTGCGACTTTTTGGTGTTTTATTGTTTCTTTTTTAGACTTGTTAATAGTCTTCAAAAGAATTATTTGTCCAGTTCTTCAGCTGAGTTAATCCGGTTTGGGTACCGTGGATTTTCTTTTCTAAGTCACGCTGTTTGTCTGTGCTTTATGGTGTTTAGTAAGCTGTGTTGGTTAATTTAGGTTATTATATAATTCCTTTCCAACCGGGTAAAGAGAAAGTTGGAAACTTGTTATCGCTTGTTTGATTTGTTGTTAGTGACAGTTAAAATTTGAATTCTTTGTTTTAAACAGTTCGTCGTGGGCGAGCTGTTCGATTTTGGATAGAATTCTTGTGCGAGTGAATGGAAAGATATTTAAAAGGTTAGTACTGCTTTCTTCTTTTTTTAAATTTTCTCATTAGAAATTGAATTTTACTGCTTTGTGGGGGGTTTGAAATTATTAATTAATTTCATCGTTTTGAATTTTTTTACATTTGGGAAAAACTTTTATAGATTAGTTTACTACTTTGATTATGAATTCTACTACATCATTTAGTGCCGTTGGTTAAGTAAGGTTTATAATAGATAAAAGAGTTTTGTATTTCTATTTGGTTTTTCTTGTTTGTAGATGATCGTGATGTGAAGACTAAAGAAGATGAAAAATCTTTAAAAAGAATGATTAGTTTTAATTTTGAAATAGTTAGTTTTAAATTATTCAATTCATACTTACCTAATTGTCTGGAAAGAAGCCATGAGGGAAAACATTGTGAATAGCATCAGATGTGGTTAGTAATTTTGCTAATATGCGGATGATATGTTTAGTCTGAAGCAGTGGTCAAAGCAATTGTAGTGCTTTAATGGTTTCTAGTTCTTCAGTGCCAACCGGAAAACTCATGAGGTGTGTTTTGTATTAAGTTGTAAATTTTATGACTATATTTAGTATTGTGGATGAATTCTAAAATGGGTACTTCTATAGGTTGAATATGTTCAGGTGGCACTGTTAGTTGTCGGGATTCTTCTTCATTGAAAATCTTGGTGAGCTGACAGAAAATATACATTTGCATGATGGGGTCATAATTTCGAATGATGCCTTGAAAGTTAGTATTTTTAATACAAAATGTGAAATTAAGAAAAACGGTGAGTTGTATTTGGAATTAATAAACTGAAATCTGTGATGAGGTTGTCGTGATGATGTGTATCAGTCAAAATGTTTTTGTATGAAACGATAATAAGTGTAGGTGTGCGTTTGTTTAGTTCTCAACATGATGTCGTGTGTACAGTGCAAATCACGTTCTTTTGGTGTAAGGATTGGGAAAAGGTTTCAAACTTTTCGTAAAATGATTAATATGCTTGGATGTCCGATAGTGCTTCTTAGATGATGTGGTCATGCTTTTTATCTAGTATACTAAGTGTGAATAAATAAGATGTTTTAATTAAAAAAAAATTCTGTTAGTTGTGGATTTGCAAATTTATCTCCGTCAAGAAAATGATCGTGGTTAGGTCTGATGATGTTGTGGTCATAATATTCAATTGGATAATCGTTAGCTCGGGTTGCGGTGGATGTTTTTAGTAACTTTTTGTATCCTGTGTATGTAAATTGTCGGGGGGTGTTAGTGCTGTTGTTCGTCTAAATAATTCATTCTTATTTCTTTCAATATCTTGTGCGGTGTTAAGGAGTGGTAAGGTAAGGGAATTTGAATAGTTATAATAGGATGTCCAATGAAGTGTAGGTATTAATACATCTTCTTCTACAAAATTATGTGGTTCAGGGTTAGGGTCGGATTGATTTAGTATATATTGGGGAAAGAAAGGAAAGGTTACTTGAAGGCAAGTGGCAGTATTGGTATGGTCTGGGTGATTAACGTATTCTCGTGCCGTTCCGGGCTTGGATGGAAATGGGTCATTGGGGAAATTACGTTTAAAAGTTCTATAAAAACGATTAGTACTAGTGGATGATTCTGTTGATGTGGATGACTGGGCTAATGATGGAGTGTAGTCGGAAGCACGTGTAGGAGTTGGTGGATTTGATGATATTATTGTTGATGATAATTGATGAATACTTAGGGTTTGGGGGTATTGAAATTGTTATAAATTTGTGTAGTTCATCGGAAATTTGGGTATGGTCAGGGGAATTGTTTGTGGAACGTTCAGAGATGAATGGGTAGAAGGTTAGAGTTACTTGAGAAATGTGAGAAGGAGTAGAGGGGGATATACAATGGGTTTGAGAGTGGATGGTTTGAAAGGGAGGTTTTGAAAAGGTAGAGGGGCTGGTTTGAGAATAAGTTGATGGGGATGGTTCCGAGTCGGCAAATTCATCTGGAGTTTCTTAATCGGAATTTTCAAATTGTGATATAGTTTGAAAAACTGTGATATCTGAATTAGTATCAGAATTCATGCCTGATGATGTGTTAACTTGAGGTGAATTGGGTGGCGGAAAAGCAAAAGGTGGGATAATGGGGATTGGGTTTTGGAGATTGGCAGGGTGGGAGTTTGAACGGTGGAGTGATCCAATTTTTCTGCTCATCGTGGGCTGAAAAAATGATTATTTTGAGATTGAAAAGTGGTGGTATGGGTTCAACTATTTGTTCATATGTATCGTCATTTTGGGGATGTTGTGTTATTATATGGTGAATAGGGCTTTGTATATTACTGCGTCTTAGATTTGTAGGGTTTGTGAGTGCTAAGTTTCTAAAATTTTGTGATACTAATGATAATGGTTGGTTGTGATGTAAATTTGATAACTGTGGTGCTGTAGGTAATACATTTGTATTGTTTTGTGATTCGTCGTTTGTCTCTGGTTTTGTTGATTGTTTTGTTTTGTATTCCTTTATTTGTGCATCTAAAAATATTTTATTTATTGATGATGTAAAATGCGGAAAGATGCGGAAAAGCAGATGCGAAAAGAAGATGCGGAAAAGCAAAAGGTGGGATAATGGGGATTGGGTTTTGGAGATTGGCAGGGTGGGAGCTTGAACGGTGTAGTGATCTAATTTTTCAGCTCATCATAGTCTGAAAAATTGATTATTTTGAGATTGAAATGTGGTGGTGTGAAGTTCAATTATTTGTTCATATGTATCGTCATTTTGGGGATGTTGAGTTACTATATGGTGAATAGGGCTTGGTATATTACTGGGTCTTAGAATTGTAGGATTTGTGAGTGCTAAGTTTCTGAAATTTTGTGATACTAATGATGATGGATGGTTGTGAAGTAAATTTGATAACTGTGGTGCTGTAGGTGATACATTTGTATTGCTTTGTGATTCGTCGTTTGTCTCTGGTTTTGTTGATAGTTTTGTATTGTATTCGTTTATTTGTGCATCTAAAAGTATTTTATTTTTTGATGATAAAAATTTTTCAAAAAATCCAGCAAATAGAAAGCGTGCTACGCTTGCTTGTCGGTTTACTTGTGTACGCATTGCGCATGTGTTATAGATTCCTTTTAATAATGAGAAAAGAAATCCAATAAAGTTAAACATTGCGTATAATATAGTATGTAAGATGTAGTATGTAGTAGGGCCATCCTAGAAAGGCAAGAATTTCGTTTTTCAAAGTTACGAAGCTAAAAATATTTATTGGTGAGATATCTTGGGGTCTACATTTTATGCCATTTAAATATATGTAGTCTTTAATATCTTTACAATATCCGCTGTAGTCTTGTGAGTAAATATCTGAAAAGCTTGCGGTTTCTGCAAGTTTTTGTAAATTTTGATCTATTGATTGTCGCTGTGTAGTGTCCATTTGTGTTAGTAACTCTTGAAATTGTTGTGTACGAATGTGATGTTGTATATCTGATTTAGAGTATAATCCTATCGAAAGTAAATCGATATTAGGATTTCGGGTGCATTAATCTGGGGTATGCTGTAAGTATATATTTAACTGTACAACATTGTGGCTATTTTCTGATCCAATCCACATGGAACTGCTGAAATTAGAACTGCTATTGCTAGCTATTGTAATATCTGGGTTCTTTCTAGTTTACATAGTTGATGTAATGTTTCTAATTTTGAAAGTGACATTTCTTGAAAAATTCTTCTTATTGTGTAGTCTAATTTCAAATATAGGTGCATGTCATAATGAATTGCGCCAAAATATGTATTAATGTATTACTCATTAGTGATAGCTCTTGTAGTTGCGTGCTTTCTGTGTCCTGTGGTTTTGTTTTTCCACAAGTATTTCCTGCGTTTCTGAGAAGGTTTACTGTGATGTATGAGGTTCCTTCATTTATAGGATGATGTGTTGTGTAGGGATCCTATTTCTTTTTTCCAGTGATCATATCGAAAACTTGTTCGTATTCGACAAGTATTTCGGAATATTGTGTTTTTTAGAGTAGGTTTTTATATTTACATGCAAATTCTGTTTTTTGATAGATTTAAAAACGTGTTAAATTGTTTTCTATAATATGGATGTTTCTAAATTCAGTGTTTTTCTGTCTTTTTTGACTCTGGTTGACATTTTCAAATGGCCTTGATTCGAAAAAATAATATTCATGAAATTTTTTTATTCTAGCGTTTATTTTTGCTACTTGAAATGTTGTACAAGTGTCTTCGGGAAACCAGACAATAGTTGCTTGTGTCATAGTAGTAAGATCGCAGTAACCTTGGTCGTTTTTGCAAGGTAGTCTGATTCCTTGGTAAATTATAGTGTTATCATTTAAATCTCGTATGAGTTGTATATTTTCAAGTTGTTTTTTCCTATCAAAAAACATTATTTCTTGATATCCTTTATTTTTTGTATCGGTTTTGCAGTTCGAGGGATTATTTATTCCATTATGTGATATTCAATGTTTGTCGTGTAGATCATAATTTAATCTTCCGAGTGCGCCATTGTATGGGTATCTTTCGTCTAATTTAATATGTCCTTGGTATCTTTCAAGTTCTGCTTGGTGTACGGAGTCGGTGAAAACTTGAATGTTCACTAATTTCTTGTTTGAATTTTTATTTCTTGTGAGATTTAATCTGAGTAATTCATTTTTACAATTTTCAGGTTTTAGATGTAAAATTCTTTCTATATTGCTTTGATAGAAAGATTCGTCATCAAGTCGGTTTTTATTTCCAATTGAGACTTGTGAACAATGTACTTTTTTTCGGAAAATGTCGCTGTGAATTTTTAGCCTGTAAGTTGCTCGGGTTTTTGAGCATAATGTAGCTATTATGTTCGTAATTTCTATAGCTTGTGGTTCTGATTCGCATTGTGTTAGTTGATTTATGGCATATTTGTGTAGTGTTTTTTGTTCGTTTTCTTCGCAATCGTAGTGTGTTACTAATAAATTCGGAGGTCCTGTGCGAGGAGATGGATTTGCATTTTGTTCGGAAAAAAATAGAAAAAAAAGGTGTTGGAATGTGAAAATCTTTAAAAAATACATTTGTACGATAATCCTGAATATGGGTTATGAAAAGTTATATATCCAATTGTTTTTTTGGTATATCTGTCGTATTTATATGTGACTTCAGTTGTTATAAATGGAGGAGGTAATGATTGAGCTGTTATATTTGGTGGACTTTAGGGGAAAAGGGTGTTGAACAATGTTGTTAAAACTTACCGTGATTTCAAATTTTGATTGAAGACTATTTTATTGAAGTATTTGGATGTTATGTTCTTGAATATCTTTGTGGATATCTTGTCTATATTGTAGTTCTTTTAGTGCCCAGTTGTGAAGTCTACTGCTTTCTTGATGTTGTCCAAATAATGGAGGAGGTGCTACGAAAGTATTCCAATCTAATCGTAGGGGGGAATTTGTGGAATTTCTGGCGTCAAGATTTGTTGGAAAACTTAGGAGGATAGGTGTTGGTGATATTTGACTTATTGAAGGTGATGATGGAAGTGAAAATGTTTCTGGTAGGGATGATAATGTTGTATCGGAAGAAATATCTATTGGTTCATTTGCTATAATGGGTTCACCTTGAGTATTTCAATGTGTTGTCCAATATGGTAGTCGTTCGATGGATTCTGGGGGGTTAAAAGGATTTTCTCTAAATTCTTCTGATGTTGGAGTTGAACCTAAATAATCTGATGGAAGATTTGAAATGCTTTGTTGTGAAGCAAATGTGGTAAATTTTGGCACTGTAGTACTAGAAAGCTCTGAGGTAGTTGGTGTTGGTGATTGAGGTATACTGAAATGATTTCCGGGTGTTTGAAAATTTCTATTTTGTCTTGGATGTATAATTTGTCTATTAATTTCATGCGTAGTTTGATTTTGACTAATATGTCTTACTCGATTAAGATCTTGTTGTAGAGTGGGATATATATTATATGTCGGTTCGTATTGCGGTTCGCTTAAAGGTGCGTGGCGAACAACTGGTTCTAATGGTTCAGATAGTCGTAAGTGTTTTTCAAAGGTGGATGGATTGTCTTGAAAAGAAATGCGTAATGATGATTGGGGATTTTGGGTAGTTGTAGGTGTTATTGGACTTTCTTGGGAAGTTGTTTATGGGGGCTGGTTTGGTGGTGGTTGATTAGCAATTTTGAAAAGGTGTTTGAGTTTTCAATTGCCTTTTTTATACATTTGCACATTGTCATGATTAGAGAAAAATGTGAGAAAAATTATGAATAGTAGAAAAATATCTTTTCGACTAAAGATGGCTCGAAGGAGTTGCCTTTCTTATACATTTGCACATTGTCATGATTAGAGAAAAACGTGAGAAAAATTATGAATAGTAGAAAAATATCTTTTCGACTAAAGATGGTTCGAAACATTTAAGTAGGTTCAGAATTATCTTACCTGTGGATATGATCAAAGATTTGGGAGAGTTGGAGATATATTTCAAATAGGGAATAGACAATTAAGAAAAGGTTGCAACAAATTATGAAAAGAATTATTAGAATTTCAAAAGTTTCGGCTAGAAACATTATTAGAAATTTAAGTAGAGTAGAAAATGTTATGAAAAAATTTGAAATTATTCGTTTAAAGTTATTGACTGTTAAAGAAAGAAGCATTTAAGAACTGATTCGTTTCGTCGAATCTTTTTTAAGTTTTTGGGGCTAAATTCAAGTGTGGTCGGATTTTTTTTGATTTTTTTGACAAGTGGTTTGGGTTTTGTCAAATATTGTTGAGGGTTATTTTATGGTTTTTGGAAGGTCTTCATAGTTTTGTTTTTGTTCATTGGATAATTGGGGGTATCTTGGAAATATTTGTACTTTAGGCCAAATGATCATGTGTTTTTGCTCTTTAGGCTAATTTGCTACTTTTGGTTGAAGGGTTTTTGAGGTCTGGGTTGGGAAAATATTGTTGTTCTTTGTATTATTTGGTAGGGGAGGGTTGTAATATTGAAGTAGTGTTTATTTTAGTTGCTAATTTTTAGCGAGTTGCTTACTTTTGACCTAGAGGTTGTACAGTTATAGTTACAGATATGTCTGGAGATTAATATCTGTCGGCTAATAAGGTTGTGTTGAAGTCAATAAGGTGATGAATATGAATGAATTCTATTGGCTGAAATTGAACTGGAATTATTCAACTGTGTTCTCAGCATGTTATTACAAAAATGAGAAAAATCAAAATGATTGAAAAGATTTTTGACATTTAGTCAAAAATAAATGTGTTTTTGAAATTCAACTTTTTAAAATATTTTAAGTTGTGGAATGAATGTTTTATAGTTTTTTCGTGGCTGACTTCTAAGTCGTGATGATCCTGTGGTAAACTTTTTTTTGTCATTTTTCTATTTTTTCTTGCTTTTTGAGGTGTTTTTGTTTCTGACGTATACGATATTTAAGGTTTTGTATTTAGTTGTTGAATTATTTTCCGATTCTTATTTTTATCGGTATTTTGATTTTGTTCCGTTTCTGAACTGTTCTGAATAGTTTTTAAACCTGTGAAAGAATATAATTGAAGTGCGTATTCTTTTGGATAATAAGGCAATAAGTTGTTACGGTGTTGAACAATTTCTTTTTTACTGGGGTCAGTAGGTCTAAATGTTACTTCAGTAGATTTATCAATTATTTGATATGGTCTTTTTTGGAGTGGTTGTAGTTTTTTGGAAATTCTTTTTGTGTAATAAAATTAGGAATTAAAACAAATGTTCTTATGTACAAGTGTTTATCTGTTGCTGGCTTAAAGCGTGAATTAATTTGGTTACCTATGTTTTGCCTTTGTAACAATTTCTTTATCTCTATTTAATATCCATTCAGTATGTATGCCTGAAGCTAATTTTTAAATTTGTGGATGATGAAAGTGATCTTCATCATGTGTGTGTAGTGGTAGATTATAACATATTGAATCTTTATTTGCTTGACAATAACCTTGTGTATTTTTGTGAGCATTTGCTGTGAACATTATTGGTTTTCGTGGTTTTTGATTAAATACATTTCGTACGGTGACTTTCCCAATATTGTTGTGATTTGTGAATTATAAGATAAAGGGAATAATTTTACATCTGCTGACCATTCAGTGTATCGTGTATCATTTCCATTTATGATACATCTAAGGTATTCTTGTATTGAAAGTTTCACACCATCGACTAATCCATTTGTCCAAGGTGCATGAGATGTACGTGGCTTATATTTAATATTATATAGGTGACATAGTGTGATGATTTCATTGTTTATAAATTCTGTGCCGTTATCTGTGACTAGTATGTCGGGTAGTCCGAATTTAGCTATCCAATGTTCGTAAAGTGTTGTATATGCATAATAAGCATTACAATGTGGTACTGGGTTGAGCGCTACGTAGTCTGTGAATGCATCAACAATGACCATAATATAAGAGTTGTCTTCGGAGGATGATGAAATTGGTCCTTTTGTGTCAAACGAAATTCTATGCTTGAAATATAGACTTTGTACTTTAAATCTTGTTTTTGTGCTTTTTGTCTTTGATTTGGATAAGGTTTTTTTAATTGGCATATTATACAATCGTTGCATAATACTTTTATCCAAATTGGTGCTTTAGGGAAGTAAAATTTTTGTGTAAAACTTGAGTATGTCTTTTCTGATCCTGAGTGTCCTTTTGTATTTTTTGTGTGTGATATGTTGAATGCTATCCACATCATACTTAAAGGAAGACATGGTACTTTAGAATCAGATGTTTGGTAATCTAGAAGATCTGTGTTTTCATTAATAGTAGTATTATTGAACTTTCTGAAATATCGGAGGATTGTTTTATTTCCTGAAATTGTTATATCAGTTTTTGTTGGTTTCGTTTTATATTTGTGCCATGATTTGAGTTGTCTAATAACAGGGTCAAGGTTTTGGTATTTTTGTAATAATTTTTGTGTAATTGTCTCTGTTGGTGGTAGAAAAATGTTTTCGTCTTTTAGTTTTGATAGGGGGATTGTGTCAAGTGGGTCATGAAGGTTGAAGACTCGATTTATTGAGTATTTTAAATCATTTGGTAATGGTCCTGATAATAATTGGTATCAGTTAATTGTTCTTTTTCTATTAATTTAAAAGGGTATTTTTTGTGTGGTTGTTGTTCAATTTATTTTTGCTGAGTATTGTTCTCAATCCAATGTGAATATGGAATTGGTTTAAATGTGGATGTTCCTAACAAATCAACTTCATAGTGGTTAATTTGACAATCTAAAGAAAGTGGCAAATGTTGCAAATTATTTAATTGAGGTTGATCTATGTCTTTACTGCTTATTTGCATTCTAATCGTGTTGATTTTTCATTTTTTGCGAGGTGAAATTTAATGTTTTATGGTATTTCAACTGTAGTTTTTCGTGTGAGTAAATCAGGTGGTGTATTTCTACTTAGTGTAACTGGTAATGCAAGATTTTTTCCTGCTGTTCAAACTGTATGTAAGTTTGGGAATTTCATTAAAATTAATTGAAATCTGTAAACTCGATGGTTTGGTTTCGATTTTTGTGTAAAAAGAAACATACTCGGTGTGTGATCCGTAAAAATAACTGTTCGATGTTTTGATCCAAGTATCAGAAATTCATATTCTGCAAGTGTGTATATTATAGCTGTGCATTCTCTCTTGAGAGTAGAGAGTCGTAACTCAGCTTGTGTAAAAAAGCGAGAATTTGCTGATATAAGATTCTTTTTATTCGTTCCGTTGTGTGATTGTTACAATGCTGCGCCGATGCTAAAATTTGAAGCATCGCACATTGCATAAAATGGTTGATTTGGATCTGGAATTGTATTTGATATTTGTTCTGTTAAGCGTTTTTGATTTCTTCAAATCGTGTTTGACGTTCTGTTGTCCATTCAAAGTTCTTTTGTTGTCTGAGGATGTTATAGAATGGTCTTAAGTATAGTTGCATTTTGTATACATATTTATTTAAGAAATTTAACATTCCAAGGAATTCTTGGATTTTCTTTTTATTTGTTGGTGGCTGCAGTTTTTGAATTGCGTCTATGCATGATTTTAATGGAGTTATAGTATTTCTTTCAATAATGTGTCCAAGCTACTTTACGCGTGTTAGAAAAAAATGTGTCTGGAGCTGCTCTCATGTTTTCAGTTTTCATTTTTGAGTATTTGATGATACTGTTCTAAAATTAAAAACATTTCATCTTTAGTTTGTGATTGCATGAAAACATCCTCTAAGTATTTGATTGCATTTTTCTTGAGTATAAGTGGTCTGAAGATTTCACTCATTAAAGCTGAAAAAGCTGCTGGTCCTATGGATATTCCATAGAATAATCTGTTGAATTCGTATTGTTGATTTTCAATAACGAATTATGTTAATCGTCGTGATTGTTCGTCTAATGGCATTTGGTTGTATGCACTATTCATATCCGCGGTTGTGAAATGTTTACCGTTTATTTTTGTTAGAATTAATTGAATGGGTTCAGTAGGCCAAATGCATTTAGATTCATCAATTAGTGAATTGAGATATCTAGCGTCTAAAACTATTTTGAGTGATTCTTCTTGAGCTAGGATGATAACTGGGTTGAGAAAGCTGTTTCCTTTTGGTTGTTCTGATTTATTTACTGGAGATATGATTCATTTTGTTCTAAGATGTCGAATAATCTATTTACCTTATCATGTAAACCTATTGGTACTTTGCTTGCTCTTTGTTTTTTGAAAATTGCATCAGGTTTCAAAGGTAGATTTAATGGTGAATTATTTTTTCCAACGTCAAACTGTTGGGTATTTTAATAATATTTCGGTTAATTCGTCGAAGTCGTTTTGTGTTATTTGAGAGTTTTGAAAATTAAACATTGTTTAAAATTTTGTTGTTCTTCTGTAAAATGTGATATTTTAAACATTGGTTTAAAATAAGGTGTTTTTGTGAAATTATCTGTATTGCTTTTTTGTTGCTTATTACTTTATTTATTGATAATTCTTCATCAAGAGAAGTTGATTGACATACGTCTAATAGTTGTAATATATTATCGACTCGATATGCTACTTCGTTTGTGGGCGAAGTTGTTGCATTTGTTTCACAGTATCCTAAGAGTCCTAAAGGTAAGGTTATTTGGTATGGTGAATTGTTATATACGTGTAACGAAATACTATCAGAAGTTGAATGTTTCAAGTTTTTATGGATGAAATTGTTAGTCTAAAAAAATTATGAGTTGGTTTAAATTCAAGGTCTGACCTAAAAAGGTGTTGTTAATTTTCGTTTTTACCATGCTGGTGAACTTGTTTGATTAAGAAATTATATACATTTTCCTAGTGGTTTCAGGTATTTTCGTTCATGATTGCATATGGAGTAAAATTTGGAGAAAAATGGTGGTTGTTTGTTTAATCTTTGAAAAAATGTTAAAGCTGCGTTTTTCATTCTTGTGTACTTATCTTCTATATGTATTTTACTATTTAAAATGTTTATTGTTGGGAAAACTTTAGTTATAAATGGTATTCCAATGATATTGTGTTTTTATATCCGTTATGTGGAATGTTTGTTTAAACGGTTTGTTTAAGAGTTATTTTTGTTCCCTTGTTCTAGTGGGAACAAGGAAAAGTTGGATTTTTCCATAATTAGATAATGTTGAGCCTTTTGCTGTTGCTAATTTACTGGATGTTTTCTTGGATATTAATTTTGGATGTAATGTTTTGGTTTCATTCCAAGTGGGAATACTGATGATATTTGATTCTGCTTCTGAGTCGATTAAAACATCTATTTCAAGGTTTCGTGATTGGATTTTTTTATTTTTTGGACTTTCTAAGAGAATTGGAATTGTTTAAATTGTTTCGTTAGATAGTTCTTTTTGTATGTTTTGATAAATGTGGTTTGTACGAGCATTGTATTTCGTCTTTTTCGGGTTTGATTAAAGTGTTAATTTCATTTGCTTCTTGTATAACTGGTATTCTATTACTAATAGGTCTAGTGTAATAATCATGAAGAAGTTCCAATTGATTTTCGTAAATGTGTGAATGGAAAGGTTGTTCATTTATGATAGGTTCATAATCATTTTCAACTGGTATCATATTGACTGAGATGGCGTTATCTGTATTACTTTCGCTATCGGTTGATTCACAATTAATTTTATGTAATTGTAATTCAGTACCTTTTTGTATTATCGAAACTGGGGGGGGGGGAGGTGGGGCTGAAGTTGTTTCGTTAGTTGAATGTACTGAATATTTTGTCTTTGATGTTTGGGTATGTTGCTTCTATTTTTGTTTTGGGAATCGGGGTAACGGTTATTATTCCTATGAGGGGATTGGGAATAATTTCTTTGTTGATTGTTATAGTTTGGATTTCTAACTTGTGAATTGTTTCGTTTGATACTAATATTGACGTCTATTTTGATAGTAATTGTTATTGGTTCTTTGATAATTGGATCTGTTGTATGAATTATTTCTTGATCTATTGTTCTGATAACGCTGATTTCGATTATTTGAATAGCTTCTATTCCTATTTTTGGAATATTTCCTGTTTCTCTTGCAGGATGAGTTTCGTGATCTATCGTTTGAATAGTGTCTATTCCTAGAGTTTGAATGGGAACTGGTATCAAATGAAAATTCTCTTCTGTTTGAATTTGATTGTGAATAGTTGTTTCGATACTGATTATTTTGACTATTTGATCGATATCGATTTTGTGAGAAATTTCGTGAATTTCTTTGTTCTGGTGACCTGCCTCTATAACTAGAATTACAGGTTGATTGGTTTCTTGACTAATTTTGATTTGGAAGTGGTTTTCAAGAGCTATTAAAACTATGTATATTTTTTTCTGGTAAATTTTGATCTTTTTTCATGTATTGATAAAATGATTTGTTTGGTTCTTTGTACTGTTGTGGTTTATTCTGGTTATTTTGCTGTTTTTTTTTCGTCACATGGCAATGCTGTTTCCGTATCTTCGGCAATAATTACACCATTTTTTGAAAAATAAGATGGTTTACCTTTAAAATTTGGATTTTTCTCGTAGATGTTTAAAATTTCAGTGAGTGTTTCGGATAAATCTATATCTGAATCCTGTATGTTGATTATGTGTAGTATTTGTTTGGATTCTATTAACGTATTGTAGTTTAAGATTCTCTGTTTCTTCGAGTTTCATTGTGATTTTTGCCTGTTCTGGTTTATCAACTAGTTTTCTAAAATCTAAATCTGGTTCTCGAATTGAGGAGGGATGTGATGCTCTCTTTCTAATTGCTATTTTCCTTAATTGAGGTGTTAGATTCATCATAAATTTTTCTGTCAATTTCGTGTTTTTAAAATCATGGGTGTTAAGTGAATATGCTTTTCGAACTAGCGTTTCGGTTCTAACTGCTAATTGTTTGATTGTTTCGTTTGGTAATCTACGAATTTCATTACATATAACTCTTTGATGTTGTTTGTTTCTTTCACAATCGAACATTTTTGAAAATTCTTCGGTGAATATTTTCCACTCTGATTTTAAATCTATAGGTAAAACTGAGAACCACTTTTGAGCTGCGCCATCAAATGTTGTTTGGATTAACGATGTGCGTCTATGTATCCAAATTTGGTGAAGTGATGTTTTTATTGGTTCAGATCCTATATTTAAGATTAAATTTGCTGTGACTGCATTAAAATAATCTTCTACAGAGTATTCAGGGTCTGTGCCTGTTAAATACCATTCTGGATTATTCGATGTCATTGACGATCCACCATTAGGTATGGATTCATTGTCATTTGTAGGGATTCTGCGGCATTTGTATCTGTGAGAAGTTTGTAAGTTGAGATCTTGTTTTTTCATGTTGTTGTAAATAATATGGTAACGGTATTTCATTTTGCATTTGTGTTAGTTGGTAAGATTATGTACTGATAGGGTTTTTTAATTATGTTGGTTGGTATGATTGTGTACTAGCTTGGTTTTGCATGTGCAATGGTTGTCGATTTTGTATATTAGCTGAGTTTTGTGGGTAAAAGTTTATGTTTTGAGGTGCTTGATTTTGTCGAAGTTTTTGTAAACGATACTCTTGTGTATATGGTGCAAAAATATCTGGTTGATAGTAATCGTCATCATCTGATGATGAATAGTTGGATGTATATTAGGGTGTTTGTTGTTTGTTTCTATTTTGTTGGAAAAATGGGTAATTTTTTCTCTGATCCTGCAAAGGACTTATATAGTTATGGTAGTTTACTGAGTTTGATGATGTATTTTGAAAATTTTATTTTTTTAACAATAAATGATTTTGAGTACTTTTTCGGGGGGAATGAGTTGTTTGTGATGGATTGACAAAATTATAATTGTGTTCTGCAAAATTAATTCTTGTGAATGTGTTTCGTTTTTGCGATGGTTTTGTCATTGGTCTATACGTTTGATAGTCCATATGTGAATATTTTGGAGCAACTGAGGGTTTAACCGTAGATTGTAATATTACCTGTAGTAATAATGGATTTTTGGGTCTTGGCGTTGTAAGGTTCGGATGTATTGGTGAAATACTTTGTTTTGTGGTTGTTACTATTGTTTCAATTATTAGTTCATTTATGAAACGTGATGGTGTTTGAATATCTTGTTGAGTTAAATTTCTAGTCCCATTTAGATTTTCCTGTTGTACAATAGTTGAGTTTAAACTATTATTTTCCCTTCTATCAGGTAAAAATGAATTGTAGTTTAAAGGTGATGCATCTATTGTGAGTCAAATTAATTTTACATAATCTTTGTTAATAGAGATTGTATTGGTTGCTTGTTTTGAGATGTCTATTGGTATGTTCAGAAATATTGGTTGAGACCAATCAGGGTCCCAAATATAATCTGATTGTTCTGCAAGTACAGTGTCGTCATCTGTACTTTGGGGTCTAAAGTTTTTTCTTGCTCGTGCAATTAAATCAGTATTATGTGGGAAATAGTCAATAATAAACCATGCTACGATTTCTTAAGTCGTTATCAACATTTTGTGAAATTTCATTGTTGAATATATTTTCATGGATTGTATTTAACAATTCTGAAAAAGCTGCAATTTCATTTCTTACATTCGTGTGCCTTGATGTTTGAACTGGTGAAGTACTTTGGGTTTCTGTTTTTTCTGCTATAGATAAATAACTATATATTATTGAGAATACATCAAAAGTAAGTAGGTAATTAGCTCTCTGTATGTTTCGATATTGTATGTTTCATATGTACTCTGTGAATACTTCTGAAAAATCTATGTCGATGTCGTCTGTTTGAATGAGATATTTACCTTGAAATTTTCTTGGTGTACTGATTTCTATGGTATAAATTCCATACTGTTGTGTTAAATTACAGAAACTTGTAAACTTTCAAGTTTTTCCAGACTCAGCACATCAAGCCGAACTTGAAAAACACCAAGGTCATATACGACTAGATACTAAATTTCCCTTTCATGGAGCACGTGGAAGATTAGCATATGATCTCCATGATAAAAATTGAGTACCACTCATGGGAATAAATAATCCTTCAAACTGCAAAGCAGATACAAAAAGCAAGAAAAAATGTTTTTTAGTTGGAAAATACAACTTCAAAAAAGTACAACTTACACGTGATTTAAAAGATGACAAAATACTTTAACAAGGAATCAGACTCCCTTGCAAAAACGATCAAAGATATTGCGATCCTACCACGAGCACACAAGCAACAATCTTTTGGTTTCCCGAAGTAACTTGTACAATTTTTCAACTAGCAAAAATACACGAAAGATAAATTTTCACCAAAATTATTTTTTTGAATCAATCCCGTTTGAAGAAGTAAACCTTGACAAAATTAGACATAGTTATTATAAAATTAGAAATATCCACAATATAGAGAATAAATTAACACGTTTCCAAATATACTATTTTACAAACAAACCACTTTACAAAACACAAGGTCCAGAAATTCTTGTCCATTACGAAAATGATTTCGACATGAAACAGGAAAATAATTATACATCAATTGGCTACATCTCACTCTTATACTGATGAAAACTCATAGGTCTCGGAAAAATTTCAAAAGAATGCAGGTAGAACCGGTGGAAAATTAAAACCACAAGACACAGAAAGTACTTGTTTACAAGAACAATCACTCATGAATATCACATATTTTGGCGTAATTCATTATGACATACAATTAGACATGAAATTAGTTTACACGATCAGTAGAATTTTTCAAGAAATGTCAATATCTGAACTAGAAACACTGCACCAATTATGTGAACTCGAAAGATGTGAACTCGACTAAATAACATTTTGTTGATACACTTTCACGAAGAACTTATTTTTGGGATACAGCAGTCCCATGTGGATCAGAAAACAGCCTCAAAGTTGTACATTTATACCCCGACGAAGACAAAGACTATCTACTCACACTATATCCAACATTAACGCAACCACTAAAAAAGTTTTCACCTGAAAGTATTAGATATATTGCCCGCAACCCGAATATCGATTTACAATCGATCGGCATATACTCTAAATCAGACATACAACACCACACTCGTACGCAACAATTTCAGGAACTACTTACAAAAATGGGCACAATACAACGACAATCAAGTGATCAAAATTTACGCAAACTTGCAGAAACAGCAGGATTTTCAGACATTTACGCACAAGATTACAGCGGATATTTTGAAGATAAAGCTTGCATTTTTTTAAATGGCGAAAAAAATTGACCACAGGATATATCACCAATCAATATTTTTAGCTTTGTAAACCTGAAAAACGAATTTTTTGCCCTTCTAGGATAAATTTTTTGTTCTTTTTGTACTTTTTGTATCACCCAGCATGCCTTATAAAAGACAAAAAGATAAAATTAGCGTGTCTTTTTCTATGTTAATGACCAATGGACTAGCATAAGTTCAATTTGAAATGATTTAAGCCGAAATTTATCCTTGTTTGTCATATGAACGCAAGACACATCGCGCTTTAATTATCCCGATTTTAGCAAATTAGTTTTCTCTATAACTTAACAAAAAAGATCAATTTTACTTTTTTATTTGAGCTTTGGAAGACAAAGCCTCTGAGATTGTTGAAGAATTTTTTTCAGTAAGGAATTTTTTTTCAACCGAAGGAAAAAACCACGAGCATAAATAATCCATAGTTTTCTTCAAAATTTGGAACAAAATATTCATATTAAAAGTTTATTCTAAAAAATAGATTACAATTTAATTAAAGTAAAAATTAAAGTACTACTGGCTTTTTTAGTATTATTAGTAAAATCAGTCCCGACCACTCTGAAATCATGGGGAAGGTTTTGTGGGTAAAAGTTTATGTTTTGAGATGCTTGATTTTGTCGAGGTTTTTGTACACGATACTCTTGTGTATATGGTGCAAAAATATCTGGTTGATAGTAATCGTCATCATCTGATGATGAATAGTTGGATGTATAATAGGGTGTTTGTTGTTTATTTTTTATTTTGTTAGAAAAATGGGTAATTTTTACTCTGATCCTATAAGGGATGTGGATAGTCATGCTAGTTTACTGAGTTTGATGATCTATTTTGAAAATTTTATTTTTGTGAAAATAAATGATTTGAGTATTTTTTGGGGGGGATGAGTTGTTTTTGATGGATTGACATAATCATAATTGTGTTCTGCAAAATTAATTCTTGTGAATGTTTTCCGTTTTTGCGATGGTTTCGTCATTGGTCTATACTTTTGATAGTCCATATGTGAAAATTTTGGATCAACTGAGGGTTTAACCGTAAATTGTAATGTTACAAGTGGTAATATTGAATTTTTGGGTCTTGGCGTTGCAAGGTTTGGATGTATTGGTGAAATACTTTGTTTTGTGGTTGTTACTATTATTTCAATTATTAGTTCATTTATGAAATGTGATGGTGTTTGAATATCTTGTTGAGTTAAATTTCTAGTTCCATTTAGATTTTCCTGTTGTACAATAGTTGAGTTTAAACTATTATTTTCCCTTCTATCAGGTAAAAATGAATTGTAGTTTAAAGGTGATGCTTCTATTGTGAGTCGAATTACTCTTACATAATCTTTGTGAATAGAGATTGTATTGATTGCTTGACTTGAGATGTCTATTGGTATGTTCAGAAATAGTGGATGAGACCAATCAGGGTTCCAAACATAATCTGATTCTTCTGCAAGAACAGTGTCGTCATCTGTAATTTGGGGTCTAAAATTTTTTTTTGCTTGTGCAATTGAATCAATATTATGTGTGAAATAGTCAATAATAAACCATGGTAAGATTTTTTAAGTCGGTTTTAACATTTTGTGAAACTTCATTGTTGGATAAATTTTCACGGATTGTATTTAAAAATTCTGAAAAAGCTGCAATTTCGTTTCTTACATTCGTGTGCCTTGATGTTTGAACTGGTGAAGTACTTTGGGTTTCTGTTTTTTTATTATAGATAAATAACTATATATTATTGAGAATACATCAGTAGTAAATAGTGAATTAGCTCTCTGTGAGTTTCAATATTGTATGTTTCTTATGTATTCTGTGAATACTTCTGAAAAATCTATGTCAATGTCGTCTGTTTAAATGAGATATTTACCTTGAAATTTTTCAAAATTCTACAAAAATAAATATTTTTTTGTTGATACACTTTCAGGAAAAACTTATTTTTGGGATATAGCAGTCCCATGTGGATCAGAAAACAGCCTCAACGTTGTACATTTAAGCCCCGACGAAGACAATTACTATCTACTCACACCATATCCAACATTAACAAAACCACTAAAAAAGTTTTCACCTGAAAGTATTAGAGCTATTAGAGCTATTTTACAATCGATCGGCATATACTCTAAATCAGACATACAACACCACATTCGCACACAACATTTTCAGGAACTACTTACAAAAATGGACACAAAACAACGACAATCAATTGATCAAAATTAACGCAAAATTGCAGAAACAGCAGGATTTTCAGACATTTAAGCACAAGATTACAGCGGATATTTTGAAGATAAAGCTTGCCTTTTTTTAAATGGCGAAAAAAATTGACCACAGGATATATCACCAATCAATATTTTTAGCTTTGTAAACCTGAAAAACGAATTTTTTGCCCTTCTAGGATAATTTTTTTGTTCTTTTCGTACTTTTTGTATCACCCAGCATGCCTTATAAAAGACAAAAAGATAAAATTAGCGTGTCTTTTTCTATGTTAATTACCAATGGACTAGCATAAGTTCAATTTGAAATGATTTAAGCCGCAATTTATCCTTGTTTGTCATATGAACGCAAAACACATCGCGCTTTAATTGTCCCGATTTTAGCAAATTAGTTTTCTCTATAATTTAACAAAAAAGATCAATTTAATTTTTTTATTTGAGCTCTGAAACCTTTCAGATTGTTGAAGAATTTTTTTCAATAATGAATTTTTTTTCAACCGAAGGAAAAAACCACGAGCATAAATAATCCATAATTTTCTTCAAAATTTGGAACAAAATCTTCATATTAAAAGTTTATTCTAAAAAATAGATTACAATTTAATTAAAGTATAAAATTACTTCTAGTTTTTTTAATATTATTAGTAAAATCAGTCCCGACCACTCTGAAAACACGGGCAAGGTAAGTTCTGAAAGGCCTTAAAACTTTTGAATTAATTTTCAACAAATGGCTACAGTGTTGATTCAAACTAACTGAACAAAATGTACAGATTCGGTAAATCTAAAAGTTTTTTTTTCAGATTGGATCAAAATAAGACAAAAATTAGGAAAAAAAAACATTTTGCTCAGATTTTAACCAATTTTTTATTTTTGCAATTTCTCCTACGATATTCAGAAACAAAAGTTTACACTAAAATTAGGTCGTTTTGGTCGTTTAAAAAATAAGGGTTTAGGCTAAAACTATTAAGTTAATTGATAAGAAAATTATATTTGAAGGAGGAGTCTCTCACGCATCCAAAAAACTTAGGGCAAAAAAAATGGCCCAAACCATTTGAATTTTTTTTAAGCAGCGATTTTGGGTTTCAGATAGTACCCTTTGACCATTTTTGCTATCAAACACTTGTTTATTCACAAATACAAATATTTTGGAGATGTCAATTTTCAAAACCTTTGTTGGGCTGTGTAAGAGGCTTCTTCTGATATACCTTTTTCATAAAATAACTTGCTAGTTTTAGCGTAATTCATGCTTTACTTCAAAAAGCTGAAATGATCTTTTTTGAGGTAATTTTTTGGTTCTGAGTTTTGCATAATGTACAGTACCCTGGTGTTTTTTATAAAATTCTTTGCAACTTATGTATTCTTCACTTTTGTCGACTCTCGTACCACTTTGAGAAAGCATGTTGAGTTTCAGAATTTAATTGTTCTGTCCTGATTATTTGAATTGGTACCGTTTTAAACTACTTTGATTTATATATTTTCAACTTAGCTACTCTCCTTAAAATTGAGCTCTTTTTGAATCATTTTGATGCCCAAAAAAGTGCATAATAAATTAGGAAACTTATTTTGTTTAAAACCGAAAATAAAATATATACATATATATATATATATATATATATATATATATATATATATATATATATATTCAGTTTTACCTTGGTACGGTAACCTTGAAAACTATATGCTACTTAGAAAGCACATGTCTAGTCCTGTTTATTTTCCACTTATATCCATTTTAAATCGATCTTTTTAAAAATTTTAAATCGATTTAAGTGTCGAAAAAAAATCGACTTAAAGCAATTTCGATGGATTTTCCGACTCACTAAAATCACTAAATTTTTTTAAAATCGATTTAAGTGTCTAAAAAATCGATTTAAATCGATTTCGATGGTTTTTCCGACTCACTTAAATAAAAACACACGTGCCAGATGTTTCAGAAATCAAGAAAGTTGTCACAATAAATCAGATTTTGAGCTCAAAATTATGCATTAAATTCAGAAAAAATTCGCTAAAAATCAACGTTTGACCTCAAAACTATGCAACGAAAATCGAGAAAATCTTCATTGTAAATCAGATTTTGCGCATTAACATATGTAGCAAATCAACAAAATTGTCAAAATAAACCAGATTTTGAGCTCAAAAATATGCAATGAAATCATAAAAAATCATCATTTGTTATGTATTTTTTTCTTTTTTTTTGTGAGCAACAAGAAAAAAAGTTAGATTCTTTTTCCACATAGTCTTTGTGCTAAAGTATGTTCAATTTTTTCTATTCTGTATTTCGAACTATAAATTACATGTCCATTACTCTCAAAATTTTTGTGATTTAGCGGGTGAAGCTTTTAGACGTCTAGTTTTTTTAACAAAAAAACAGTAATAAAAACACCTTGTACGTTTCCCGGGTTGACCTCCATACACCAAAAATGCTTATCATACAATTCCATACATCAAGTGTGTGGGAAAATGCTTGTCATACAATTTTCATACAATTTCTAAAAATGGTTGAAAACTAGTATAAACTCATTTCTGTGGCTGTTTGATTCTAATAAAACAATCTGGTGATAAAAAAACGAGGTTTTCGTTTTTTGAAACAAAATGCTTATCATACAATTCCCATATATGGAAATTGTATGACTGGCATTTTTTGATGGCGACACAAAAAAATTTTCAAGTAATTTTGAAAATTTGGCCCAAATTTTTTTTTGTTTTTTTTCAACCGCAAATCGATTTTCGTACGCAAACAAACATTTTTCGAAAAAAAAATTTTGCATGCAAAATTTAATATTTTGTGTGCATAACGTAGTCCTGGATACGATAAAATTGGCTTTTATTTTCTCTTCACTTAATTTTTTTTTTCAAAAACGCTGAAAATTCCTCTTTCTTTTGTATAGGGTGTTAATGTACGCCTTGATCAATGTCTGATAATTTGAAAATTCAAAAATTTAATATAATCATCATTAAAAAATTTTGCCAAAAAAATAAAAGTTTGTTACTTTTGTTATATTAATTGTGAAAGACAGCCTTATTCAGGTCGTTTTCTATGCATTGTAAATGCAAGACCGTCCAACCTTTGGTGTTTTGAGTAACCAAGGTCTATGTCACTTGTATTCGGTTGCAACTACAACCGAAAACTTTTCAGAAACTAAATTTAGAAAAAAAAATCAAAATTTTTGGTTTATGGGAAAACACCTATCATATATGAAAAAATGCTTGTCATTGAGTTTTCATACAATTTTCTGTACGTATGGAATTGTATGAAATTGTATGACAAGAAGTTTCTCATAATGAAAATTGTATGATAAGAAGTTTTGGTCAACCCGGGTTGGTTGATTTTTTCCGGACTAATCAACAAACATTCTCATTGTTGTTTGCTGATTCAAGGACGATCAGGGAACTCACTATTTGTAAGCAAATACAGAGAATCAACTATAACTAGGTCAATAAATTTATACCGGAACAAATCAATTTATAGCTCTAGCTTTAGTCTATGTGCAACTTAACGCCTCATTTGTTGTGCCGCGACTAACTATCCAAATGTTTTTGAATTAAACTTAATGTTTATTCTTTGAAAATTTGGAATTCTTTGCGGTACTTTCCAATGGTCTTAAGAGACTGGCCTATAATTATCCGAGTGAAAAAGGTTTAAAAAATTTTTTGAGCAATTATATGTTTTATTCCGACCTCCGAAAGTTATCCGCGAACAGAATTAAAAAAAACATTGCACTGTGCATTTTGTGCATTGTAACCGGATTCCGCAAAAAGGACGCTCCCTTCGTTCTTCTTTTGTTCTTTAATTTTCTTTGATCGTTCCGACAAAGTTTTAACATGTCTAAAGACTTGTCTCTGGAATCCAGGAACATACAGACGCGAAATTGTGCGTCTATCCAGTGCACAGTTTGGCCTCGTAATGATATAAATTTTCTAAATTTATCTTCGGTCATGAATTTTTTATTTCACCTGGGTTGTCCGGTGAATACGACAAAATTATCGTTGGCCTTCACAAAATATCCTCTCAGCAACAGCTTCTCAGGACATTCTTCTGGTTTCTGATTAATCGTTTTGAGGTAACTGAGAGTCCAAAATGTGTTCTCCTCAATCGACAACTGAATCTGGAAAATTTGTAATAATTACTACCCGGTTTGACCAAAACTTCTTATCATACATTTTCCATATATGAGAAACTTCTTGTCATACAATTTCATACAATTCCATACGTACAGAAAATTGTATGAAAACTCTATGATAAGCATTTTTCCATATATGAAAATTGTATGATACGTGTTTTCCCATAAACCAAAAATTTGATTTTTTCTTTCTAAATTTAGTTTCTGAAAAATTTTCGGTTGTAGTTGCAACCGAACTTAAGCGACAAAGACCCTGGTTACTCAAAACACCAAAGGGTGGACAGTCTTGCATTTACAATGCATAGAAAACGACCTGAATTAGGCTGTCTATCACAATTGATATAACAAAAGTAACAAACTTTTCTTTTTTGGCAAAACTTTTTAATGACGATTACATTAAATTTTTGAATTTTCAAATTATCAGACATTGATCAAGGCGTACATTAACACCCCATACAAAAGAAAGAGGAATTTTCAGCGTTTTTGAAAAAAAAAATTAGGTGAAGAGAAAATAAAAGCCAATTTTATCGTATCCAGGACTACGTTATGCACACAAAATATTAAATTTTGGATGCAAAATTTTTTTTCGAAAAATGTTTGTTTGCGTACGAAAATCGATTTGCGGTTGAAAAAAAAAACAAAAAAATTTTTGGGCTAAATTTTCAGAATTACTTGAGAAATTTTCTGTGTCGCCACCAAAAAAATGCCAGTCATACAATTTCCATATATGGGAATTGTATGATAAGCATTTTTTTCAAAAAATAAAAGCCTCAGTTTTTTATCACCAGATTGTTTTATTAGAATCAAACAGCCACAGAAATGAGTTTATACCAGTTTTCAACCATTTTTAGAAATTGTAAGAAAATTGTATGACAAGCATTTTCCCACACACTTGATGTATGGAATTGTATGATAAGCATTTTCGGTGTATGGAGGTCAACCCGGGTACACGGCAATATCTTTTCTTCAAGTTTGATATGTTCTTACTTGTTTCCATAATAGATGGCTTTAAATTACCTGGCTCAAATTGATCATTGAAACTAAAAACGCATGAATGAACCTTTATATAACGTATCTAATTTTTAATACGAAGTTTAATTCAATGAGGTGTATTACTCTTAGATGTCACTTTGTTGCCTTAATTTTTTTTTTCGTCTTTTCTTAAACATTAGAAGCTATTTTGAAAAAATAAATTTTGCTACTGATTTTTGGTATTGTAATAAAAAATTTTTGGTATGTTTTTTTGATAAAATTCATAATTTTGATTGCCGTGAAATCACTGAAAAATATAAAAAGTTCAGCAAATCTCATATTTTGTTTTATAACTCAAAAATGGATCGATGCAAATTCTTGCAACAAAACAACAACCCCAAATAAAATTCTAGTGAAATTACCACACCACGTGAACTCTCGAGTCATTTCTTAAGAAATTTTTGTCTACCAGAGCAGAAAATTCAGAACATTTCTGCTTTTTAAAATGAAGTTGAGATTACTGAGGTCTATTACTTTTGGATAAAACTATGTTGCCCTAACTTTTTCGTGTTTTTTTTAGATTATGAAGGTAATTTGAAATAATTTTCGAGTAGTTTTTTTGAAAACATACGTTGGCATTTTGAGAGTTTGCTACGTGTATCTTTTCCAGTTTTTGGCTTGGCTGAAAAATAAAAAAAACTAAAGTTTCAACAAAACCAATAGAGTACAGACCAATTTTTTGACCTAAAATCAATTCGGGATGGTTTATAAATTGAAGAGAATATATTTGGGATGGTCAATTTTACTATTTTTGAAAACCTACAACATCAAAATTGAAAAAAAAAATTTTGCTACGCATCAATAAAGTGCAACCTGAAAAAAATCTAAAAGTTTGTCAAAAGTTGAAAGTATTTGTCTTATTTAAAATTTTTGGACCAAATTTAAGAAATCTATTTAACTAACGTATTACGAAGAAATTTTGCAATGTTGCTAATTGTAGTTTCTCTTTAATTCTAAGCTAAAGTTTCTTACAAGAAACTAAATTTCCGACAGTTGTATTTTTGCAGCATACCCTTTTCAAAAACATTGTGTCGACCCACCTATTTAAGGTACAAAACGTAACAAGTTGACTAATAATTTAATCTCAATTCAAATTGGGACGGTTTATGAGACCAATTAAATCAAGGTTCAAGATTCAATGGTAGAAAAATTACGAGCGCTTTCATTCCTAATTTTGCAAAACGCAACTTTCGCTCACGCATCAATAAGTTTCTAACTGATAAAAAAAATTGCTAAATAAAACTTTCCTCAAGATCAAAAAATCCGTCGCTTTTTCAGAATTAGATGTATAACTTTTTATAGTTTCGTGATGCAAGCTTAAGTATTTTTGCTTGCAGTGTCGAACGCCAGCTTACTAAAACTTGAATTGTTTTCAGTGGCTCAATACTTTACAGGAGTCGATATGCTTCGTTGACTGAGACTGCTCATGCATCTTGAATCTTCCCGCTTTCCCTGAATTAGTTTGATAGTTGAGAAAGTAATGAAAAACTAATTATATTTTACAATATCAACATCAAGCGTAATGAGCTGGATCGTACAAAATTAACAGGATTGATAAGGTTGCCTCCATTTATTTTGGAAAGTTTTTGTAATGCATGATAAATAAATCGCGTTACGCTTTCAGCATAATTAAAACAATAACCGCTGCATGAATATTGGGTCCAGAGCATAGGCCACTTCTAGATTCTAGTTCCCCACAACATTACAAAAAGAATGGGAAGGTAAGTTTTTCAATTTAACCCAAGGAAGCAAAATCTTGAATGAGGTATAAACTTTTTTTGTAGAAGTTATGATTATGATCGCCGGAAAAAGATGACCACAAGAAAGAAAACTCAGCACGTCTTCGAAATTCAAACATTTTTCATACCTATGTTTTATAATTCACCAATAGATCGATGCAAATTTGAACAACAAACCAACTACAACAAAGAAAGTTTTATTGTAAAAACCAGACCACGTGAACTCCTGAAACAGTTCACGAAAAAATACATTTTGGCCAACCAGAGCATGCTTTGCGGAAACTTTCATCTAATTTCGAAATTCTTGTTTCAAAAATCATGCATCATTACTTATAAAATCTATCGAAAAGAGCATAAGTTTCGCACAATTGGGCGCATAAATCTTTCTTTTAGCACTTTCGAAACTATGCACTAGTAGCTTGATCTATTTATAAACTCGATCCAACTTCGATTTCGTCGTCCTTATTTTTCATCTTTTTTCAGAGAATTTAAAATGCATACTAGGCAAAAATCGGAATTTTTGACTTTTGCAAAACATTTTTTCCGCTCTATGACTTTTGTATATATAATGGAAACAAAAGCAATGCAACTATACTAGTGGACCAAAATTAAGCGCAAATTTAGGTTTTTACTCTTAAAATACCTAACTTCGAGGACTAACTTGAACAAAATTCACTCTTACTTTATAAAAATTCTACGTAGACCAACAGCAAATGATCTGAATTACTCATTCTGAAAGACTTTGTTTGTATTTTGAAGCACTTACCAATTTTCCGGGTCTGAACATGTCAGTTTTCGTTATCCTCTCTAAGTTTTTCAAAACGCATGAAAAAACAAAACAGCTGAGTGTAGTAAATTTGTCACACTGATTATTTAAATTTTAACACTGAGAATGAGAATTTTTCACCTTGCATGGACATTTTTTACTCCACTTATTCGAGAAAGAGTTCAATATGAAGCATAATTAAGCGCAGACGGTGGAAATTGCATTTTCAGAACCGGAAAAAAACTGGTTAGTGCTTCAATCTAATAACTGAGACTTTCAATGAGAATAGTTCAGACACTTTGCTGATAGTCGTTTTAAAATTTTGCTCAAACTCCTGTTAAATTTCGTCCAAACTAATCCTTAAATTTATGTTTTACGAGATTTGCATTTAACTTTGTTGAATTTGCATTTGCATTTAATTATTTGGTTCACTAGTTTGGCTCGTTAAAAAATTGAATATCTCAATCAAAATGATTTAAAATTTTTTAGAGTCATTTTTTAATTTAGCTTTGATTAAGACAATTATTATCCAGTTTAAAAACTTTTTCTGGTTCGAAAGTTTGAAGCAAAACCAAAATCATTTCTTTCATTTCTGAAAAACTTTTTTTAAGGTTTTGATTTGGCGGTGTGAGCTTCACTTTTTTTTTAGCTTTTTTTGTGATATTGTGAACAAAATCTCATCTTAGACCAAAGTCCGAAATCCAAAGTAAAGTCCTAGAAAAAATTTGGTTGCGTAATTTTTTTTTCCAGTAATATTACGCTTAAGCGGGTTCCTTAGCATGGTTTTATGTAATTTTACTTCGTTCAAAAAAAGGCGTCAATTTTTTGTACTTTTTACAATCATCTTGATTTATTGCGTTTTGCGGATTCGTTATGACATCTTGGTAACTTCCAGCACACGACAGTACATTCAGGTAAGTTGAACAACTGCAAACGAAAATGACCGATGTTACTAAGATTGTTTTTTAAAGGCAAGACAATAACTTCAAAACAGTTGAAACATAACGTGGAAGTTGAAAAAACTGCGTTGACAGAAACTGCTAGTCATACAATGGTGATTCATTCCCATACATTCCATACCTTTAAAAAATACTATGGAAATTCTATGACCAGCACTTTTTCATTTTTACCGTTGGACACATTAAAAAGCTCTCTAAAATACTTTAAAGAAAGTTTTGGACAACATTTTTTTAGAAGCACTTACATCGAACTGCAAATTATCTAAACTACCCTCTTTAACATTCTGAATGTTTGACTTAAAGCTCTTTCAGACTCGTCCGTCCATGTCTAAAAGACCAGCTTGCATCATGTGCACTCGGTGTTTCTACGGGAGTAAATTTTTTTTGAACAGCTTAAAAATGTGCTGTGTACTAAAAAGTTATCTTGATCATGCGATTTTAAACATTTTAAAAAGAAAAACGCATTGTTTTGACTAGTGGCAACTTAACACAACTCTATTATTTCTTATACTTTCACACTATTGGAAAAAATGAGACAAACGGTAAAAATTGGTTGTTTTTCCGAAGAGAACTTAAATGGTTAGTGCTTCAAAACAAAAGTCGAGATTTTCAGATTTGGTAGTTCAGAAATTTTTTAGTTCGTTGTAGATTTTTCACTGATTTTCTGAGTTTATGATCAACAAACGGTCCTTTGAATTAAGCTATTAAAAAGCTGAATTTGCATTGAAAAATGTCCACTGGTTTGTAAGAAACGTACGACTAGCATTTTCCTTAAGCAACAAAAACAAGGATTTTTTCGTTTGTTATTTTTAAACTTGTAAGCTTTTTCCCCACTTCAGTAGCCTTTGATATTGAAAGGCCATTAGTTAAAACGACCTTTGATATTTTCTAAAAATGTACTGTGATTTATTAACATAGCTTACAATTAAAAACCAATTTAATTGATTAACGAGTCCATCCAATTCCAAGTAATTAATTGCGGGGTTTCAATTAATTCCAATTACTTGCATTTATTTTCCATCATTTCAAACGTTCTACTAAATTTTGTTTTGTAGTTGCAAATTGCGCAGCGTGATTTGCTTATATTCCGAATAGACTCAGTAATCACTACTCTTATTTGTAATCGGCTGTTGTGGTGATAATTGCGTATTTTCCGCACGAGGTGCAGCTTGCTTTCACGTCACATGTTTTACCGCCCTTGCTCTTCTTTCAGTGAACAAGATTAATCGTGACTGTGTATAAGGGGCTCTGTTTACATCAATTTCAGCCATTTTTTGACCAAAACCCAGAAGTACTCGTTTGAATGATTACAGCCATTTTTCGTCCATTTTGAGCAAACCCAGTAATGCTCGACTAAATGCTGATAGCCAGAGAAACCAAGGATCTGAGAGATCTTCACTAAAATATGAAAAAAACTGGCAATCGGTAACGAAAACTCTCCAAAAAGAAGATGTTATTTTCGCTGAAAATCGCACATTTTTTGATATGTTATTTTGCAATTATAAATGCAATTTTTTTGTTATTTTTTCGTGTTCAGAAATGGCAAAGTATTTGTCTCAAGATGCCGAAATTGTCCACTACACTGTTTTTGAGAGTGGGTTAATCAAGATTCAGGATAGCGATGAAACATCGCTGTCCAGCCCGGTAAGAGAAAGTTAGGAGAAATTAGTTGAAAATAATGCAGTCATTTTTGACGAGAAAGTAGTCGAACGCGAAGATTTTGCAATGAGTTTGCTCAAAAAGCAGAAAAAACTCCAAAGGAAAAATATTGCGTTTCGCGTTTCAATTGGCCGACGTCTAACTTCGCTGAACAGTTTTTTCAGTTCATCGGGTTTTTTTTCAATGACCTGAGAAAATCTCTACTGCCAATGACTTTCGAGACACAGATGTTCATAAAGATCAACAAAATTTTTTGGATTAAAGAAACTATGAAAAAAACTGGAGCGCTCTTAGTTTTTTTATCTAATCAAGCTCGAAAATAAATTTGGTCCGTTTATATTTTACTTTCCAACGAAAACTCTTTGAATTGCAATTAATTGCATTTAATAAATTGGTAGACTGGCCAATTCCAATTAAAAATTTGCAGCAGTCCATTTTTGTTTGGAAGCGCCCAATTAATTGTTTTCCTACCCCTGGTTGTATTGCTGCTTCCGAGGTAGTGTTTTTGTGGTATTTTTTGCTGCGGTATTTTTGCTAAATCCTGCTCTGACAAGCAATTCTTAAAACTGATGCTTTTTTTAAATTGAATTTAGCTAGTTTCCTCATAGCTTCATCACGAGGCCAAACTGTGCATTTTGTGAATTGTAAGCGAATTCCACAACAAGCAAAATTCTAATTCGTCCCGGAATCCGCGAAAAAGCTATTTTTTTTATCTTCTCTGCTGTATTGCTCAAAATTGCTCTAAAAACAGCACAAATTTGCGGAATCCGCAACAAAATATGTGAAATAATACTAAAAGTGTTCTGTAAAATTAGGCTGTTGCAAAGTCCGCAACTGTAAGTGGAATCAGCAAATTGTAAGCGGAATCGCAAACTGTAAGCGGATTCCGCAAATTGTAAGCGGAATCCGCAAAATGTTAGCGGAATCCTCTTAAAGGTGCGGAACCCACTTACAGTTGCGGAGTCCGCTTCCATTTACGGAATCCGGAACAACTACCTATTTTTTCTCGTTGCGAAATCCGCAACAAAATCAATGTGCCGGCAAAAATTACGTTACAGGTGTTTGTACGCTGAATCCAATGAAATTTTGTAAGTGGAATCCAATTAAGTTTTAGAACATGTTCTAAGACTTCTCTCTGGAATCCAGGAACACGCAGACACAAATTTGTGCACCTATCCAGTGCACAGTTTGTCCTCGTAACGTCAATTTGAATTTGAGCTTTTTTTGGTCCACTTCTTTAGTCCTAAATTAGGTTTGGCAAAGATCATCATCTAGTGTTCAAACATACTGCTATACAAGCTTCAATTTTCAGGTCCTGATCACTCTTTACGAGAACGGTATGTTTTCAGTTGAGCAAACAATTGAACATATTTTTTTTACTCAAGACAGATAATTTTAATCAACATTCAATACAAAACGATTTTTTTTTACTGATATTGACGAAACTAACCAAAGATTTTGTTAGTTATCTTCAAACCGCGAGAAAAAAAGGCAAGAAAATGTGTTGGATAATTGTCGAGCACCATTTGGTATATTTGAAATCAAAAATTCAGAAAATTCTATCTGCTTATTTTGATTGGCCAAAGTACACAATGGACAAAAATGAATGTACTATTTGTTTTTTCTTGTAAAATGTCTGCTTTTATGTCCATTTTTTTTACAATTTTAATTTCGAAATCCAGCAAAAAGTTAGATAGACGAAGAGCAAAAGGACAGAGCTACCCGCTATGAAATATCAATATTTCATTTCGAAGATTTGAAACTTTCAATTTAGTTTGGATCAGAATTAGGCAGAGAGTTTTTGTATCGGAGTGAACTCTCTCTCAAATGAGCAAAATAGAAATTTTGCATGAGACGGAAACAAGGTCAGCAAAAAAATTTATTTGATTATAGTGAAACTTTTGCTAAAATCGGCATTTATCACATTTTAAAGCGCTTTGAAAATTTTTTGCATATAAGTATAACTGTTTTCTTAGACGCCTGACACATGAACAGTCTTTAAAACCAAAAACTGATAGTATGAAAGAGGGTATCTATGACTATTTCTTCTTGTACTTTTCGATTTTAAAATTTCGATGAAGAGAATGTTCAAAATGGAAATTAAAAAAAGCATTTTACAAACTAAATCCCAAAATATGAGTTTATTGTTGTCAACTATCTTGATGAGAAAATTGAATTTCCCGAAAACTTGATCTTAAATAAACCAAAAAATGATTCAAATTATTGTTTTTCTCTTTAAGACAAAAATTTTGACGAATTGTTGAACACTTTTTTCGAACAAGTTGCAGAAACGTGTTTTTGTTCCGACTTTCGATACGAAAGTAACGGAATATTTGTGCTCGGGGTGGGTTTTTTTTTCTTCAGACGAATTTCGACTTTTTAACTAGCCATTTTTGACGAAATTTTTTTATTTCATTCGAAAGCCATTGTTGTTTTGAGTTTAAATTTGAAAAGATATTCCACCTGTGATCATTTTTTGTAAAGTTATGAGGGTTTAAAGATTGCCATTTTGGCCAATGTGACCAATTTGGGACAATTAAAGCGCGATATAGTTCGCGCTATTAACGCGTGAGCGGAGATTTAATCCGTCTTAGAAATCGTTCCAAATTGGTTTAAAGAAGCTTATTTGCAATAATTGATTGGTTTGTACTTTATTGTTTTGTACTTTATATGGCGTGTGGGGGGAAATCTATTGTTTTGTACTTAATATGGCGTGTGGGGGGATGATTTTTATAGAAAAATTTTCAAATTTTAGAGAAAAAAAGTTTTTCAATTTATTTTGTTTCATTTAATTCTTTAATATTGTTTATGTTATTACTGCTCCATAAACGTTAAAAGGCAGTCGGAACTTTCAGGGCTTCGCCCTGATACGAGCAGTCTTGTTCGATTTTGCTATTGTTCTATTTTCACATATTTACGTTATGTTTTTTGTTTTTTTTTGTTTCGGCAAAACATTCAACCTAAGGTTGAACTATTTTTCTCAACTATATTTATTTCAATTTTGAGACCTATTGTTTAGATTTACTTTAATTGGATATTTAGCTGTTTGAAATGTTTTTAGGTAATTCTTTCACATAGTTATAACCTTGAATTTGATACAAGAGACAACATTACAACTAGAATGAACTATGTACTAAGAGTAGCTAAACCGGTTGAGTTGCCCGACAAAAAGAACCCCTAGAGTCCTAAACAATTAAACAGTAGATAACAAACAAGTTTAACCTTGCATCCTAATCTAAACCAAAGTGTCATTTAACACATTGTTATCTTCATCATACAATTAGTTAAGTTGTTTTTGTTCCGACTTTCGATACGAAAGTAACGGAATATTTGTGCTCGGGGTGGGTTTTTTTTTCTTCAGACAAAATTCGACTTTTTAACTAGCCATTTTTGACGGAATTTTTTTATATCATTCAAAAGGTATTGTTGTCCTGAGCTTAAATTTGAAAAGATATTTCACCTGTGATCATTTTTCGTAGAGTTATGAGGGTTTAAAGATTGCCATTTTGGCCATTTTGACCAATTTGGGACAATTAACGCGCGATATAATTCGCGCTATTAACGCGTAAGCGGAGGTTTAATCCGTCTTATAAATCGTTCCAAATTGGTTGAACGAAGCTTATTTGTCATAATTGATTTGTTACAAGGAACGAAATCTATCTTTTTACACTTTATATGGCGTGTGGGGGGATGATTTTCACTAAAAAATTTCAAATTTTAGAAAAAAAAATTTCATTTTGTTTATTTCATTTAATTTTTTAAATGTTATTACTGGTGCTCCATAAACCTTAAAAGGCAGTCGGAAGATAAGAGCAGTCTTGTTATACTTCAAGACCTAACTTTTGCAATCGTTTTTAGGACAAAAGGTAGAGGACTCTTTTTGAAGAAAAATATGGCGCTTAATTGTTTCAACCGACTTTTCTGTGATTCTCGAGTTTGCAAAAAAAGAGCATTCCGTCCTCTACTCGAATAAAGTTAAGTGTGAACCTTTTGATCACTGTTTTATTTTTTTAAGCAAACTAGTAGTTGAGGTATCCAACATCTGATTAATAGTTTCCGATACGAAATGTTTCAAGAAAGCATCATAAACGGTATCAATGTCTTATTTTTCAAAAGGTACGATACGTGATCACACTTTTTCTGAAGGAAGTAGCGTGCAGGATCCTTTTTTAAGCTATCAATGTTCTTTTTAAATTTACCTCGACGTGCATCCATGAACTAGCAGACCGTATGAAATCACTGGTACTAAACATGTTTTGTATGAATGAACTCGTGAAGTTGTACAAGAAATTTCCCGAGCCTGGTTTAAAACTATTTTGAACTTAGATATTTCTAGGCATAAGTAATCTACAAAGTCGTTTAAATTTTTTTTTTCACCGATCAAAACACTCAAAATTTGAAAATTTGAACTTGAGTTTTCATATTTTCAAGTGTTGTTTACTTTTACAAGTTTTCCCAAATTCGATTAACCTCTGCACCAGTCATCTACTTTCAACAACTTTTTTCAAAGTTAAGCTTTTATGAATTTTAATGTGTTGCTCTCTAGCATAGTTTTATCGTCCGCAAAAAGTGTCCCTTTCCGGTGGATTAAATTATCCGGTTGATCCTTCATAAATATCAGAATCGAAAAATCCCTAATAAAAAACCTTGCGGTACACAGCACTTTGAATTTTTGAAAGATGAAATTAATGGACCAAATTGAACTGAAAGTTTTCGATTTTCAAAATAATTCTTTGACCAATTATCAAAAAACTTGCTGAAGCATAAAATTTGCAGTTTGTCGGCAAGAATGTTTAACCCTATCATACGCCTTGTTCAGATCTACGATAAAAGCGTAGCCGTAATTTTGTTTCTCAATTAATTTCCGAATATATTATGTTTTTTTTGTAATAGCGTGGCTTTATGAGTGTTAATTCCGAAAACCAAATTGGTTGGAGCATATTATTTTGTTTTTAGTCGGTACCGATAAAATTCCTTTATTCACCAATCTTTCAAAAATTTTGCTGTATTTGTTAATAAACTGATCGGCCTATACTTGTTTGGATCATTCATTTTCCGTCTTTATGTTAACCTATGATTGTTTCTATTATTCGGAAAAATTTGGGAAAAACTTCCAATTGCATACTTTGGTTAAGAATTGAAGCCAAGGAAGGAGCGATGACTGTTACACACATTTTAATCAAAAATTTACTCAGTCTATCCTAATCTGTAAAATATTTGTTGTTGAAGCTAATAATTAGTTTTTTGTTTCTATAACGCCAAGGTCATTAAGTATACACGTTTTAGAAACCAAGTTTTTTCAAGGAAAAAATTTTTTCCCATCAAATTTAATAAATCTCTTTTTCCAAGAAATTTATTAAAACCAACCGGAAAATCGCAGTAATTTAACCAGCCGAAAAAATACATCATTTGGATGAAGTTTAAATAACAATCGTAACTATCATATAATTGTTGCTTAATTATTTTAGAACACTTAAATGTTTTCGGCTGGGTGATACTTCGGCTGGTCTTCACTTCGGCTGGCTTATATACTACTGGATTTGAATATTTCTACTTTTCGAAGCAACTCTTAATTGAATATAATCAATCGTTTTCAATTTTTATCGCGCATTTAATTATTTGTTTTCTTTGAGCCGTTTCAACTTGTTGATAATTAATTGAAACTAAATTCGTTTTTTGTTTTCAACAATTTTCAGCTTTTGTGGTAAATAATAATTTTTTTATTAAACAACTTGTTGTTGTTTTTTGATTACGTTTTTTGGAGGTAAGGAGTGGAGGGGGAAGAGGTGGAGTTGGTGACCATGGGGATGAGCGTGTTGGTTCTGGTTTGAATTTTTCAAAAAGCTGCAAAAATTAGAGTAGAACATTTTTCAGTTTCAAAACATAATCGATCTTTATGGATAATGAACAAAAATATGTTTTATGGTTTCCACGGAAAACATAAATGAACCATAATCCAAAATAATGAATTTTTTGTTCGAAAAAAATTGGTTATGAGGGATTAAAAATCCCTTAAGTGGTCTTATTTTGCCACATTACTCGATATTTTAGACAAAGTTTTTTAAATGAATGTTTATTATAATCCATGAAACTTCGGTGGAATGTGTATTAGCAAAAACAGTCACAAAATCTGAACGATATCAATAATAAAGAAAGCATTCATTTTACAAATTCCAACTCATTGGAGTTGTTAAGCGCAGGGGCGGATCTGGGGTTTTCTCGAGGGGGGGGGGGGGGGGGGGGGGGTGGATTTTAAAAAATTTTCGAAAATTTTGTCAACTTTTTTTTAGGTCGACCAATTTGATTTTCTGAGCACTCCTAAATCACTTTAATTCCACATTTTGACCAAATTTCCGGCAAATTTATTATACATTGGCGCCAAAGGCGCCTTTGGAAAAAAATATAGGGTCCGTCACCAAAAACGGATATCTCCGAATGTTACCAAGGGGGACCCTTTCGGTTGGCATGGGGTCGAATTCCTGGAGGGGAGAGGCGTCCCCCCCCTAAATCCGCTGATGGTTAAGCGCACGAAAAAAAGGTTTATTTGACTGAATTTTCGGAAAACCAGTTTTCGTAAAACAAAAACAAAAATGGCCCATCTAAGTTCATTGGAATCAAATTTTAGAGTGATTCATTCGATGCACGAAAAGAAATACAACCAGCGGACAATTGTCAGGAAGTGTATAATAGCTTTGCGGTCAACCAACGGTAAGTTATCAAAGTTTACAAAGACCACTGGATGTACCGTACCGCCTTTGATTTTTTTTGCATACATTTTCGGGTACTTTTGACGCCAGGAAAAATCTATTTTTTAAGTAGGGTATGGCTCACTCGGAAAAAAGATACAATTGTTGCTTGGAAAGTTCCCGTTTTTGAAAAGCTTGGAGAACCATTTTCGCCCCTTTTAAAAGAAAAAAAGCTTTTAGATCCACGTCTGATATACTGTGTAGTCAGTGGTTCTCTTAGTTTATATACGAGGTAAAGTTTTTATGGATTAGGAAATGTAGGCAGCAGTACAAACTTTGTTACAGTAGAAATGAACAAAAAATTCAAAAATAAAGTTTCAAAAAGGTGGTCAGGGTGCGTTAGGGAAAAGCCCAAAAAATTTTTAATTCATTGACAAATATTCCATCTTCAGGGTTGAGTTAGCGGAGGAAACTCTATGTCGAAGAGTCAAAATCAACCCGGCCGATTCATGTGTACAACTGAAGCGAATGCTCAATAATGACCGATCTAAATGCTCGGAGCAAACAAAATTTGAATTATGTCGCTCGGAGTTCAGCTTCAGCGAATCAAAGCAACGTTATTTTTACAAGTTTGATTGCAGTTTTATAGGGTCAAGTTGCTCGGAAACAGAATTTGGCCTCTTAGATTTCAAATTGGGGGACTTAAATTGGACTTCGGTGGACACAATGGAACCAAGCGTGATCGAATCCAAACTTGAAAAAATTTCAGTCGAATCCGACTTCGTTTTCATCAGATGCAAATTGAAGATGTCAAGTTGGATGTATTATAAAATGAACAATTTTCAGTTCACATCCAGCGGTCAAGCCGAACAGTTTCTATTTTTTGCGAACCACCTTACAAACTCCAGTTCTAATCGTTACAAAGCGCCATTTGTTTATGCCAAATCACCAAATTCTTCAAAAACAGTCACAATAAAAAGCAGCAAAGAAGCAAAATTGAAGAATAAACCGAGCATAAATATCGTTTTCTTTGATGCTACATCGCGCACCGAGGCCTTTTACGCGTGGCCGAACACTATTTCCTTTCTGAAGAACTTATCCTCGACAGGTGAAAGGAAAGTTTTGGACTTCCGGCTGAGCCAGAGTTTGTACTATCAAACTTTTTACCATTTTCACTCCCTCTTCAACGGAATGAATGGAACAGCTGAAGTTCATTATGAAGAAATACTAACGGGTATGTTTTTTATTCCATTTTTTTAAACATAATTTTGGCAATTTCATGCCTTTAGCAATTTGAAACCAAATTGAGAAACATTTATTGGAATTAAGTTTAATCATAAATCAGTTTTTTTGTTACGTCAAAAAAAGGGGAATATTGGTTTCACCCTTGAAAACTTTATAGGGTATAGTTTTTGCGGGCTCGTTTTCAGAAAAATAGGGCTCTTTGACACCCCCGCCCCTCCGCTCACCTTTTAATTTTTACTTATAATAACTCATTGAACGTTGTCCTACTGCAATGTGAACAAATTAACAATTGAACAGGTTTGTTTTATTTTAAATTCAACTTGGAAACATCACACGTTGAACATATTTTTATGATAAAAAAATAAAAGAATAGCTAGATTGAAAGATGCGAGAAAGCGAAAAAGAGCTGAAAGTAGTTTTATTAGCAATTATTTTAAAACATAATTTTGTCTGTTATTGGAAAATTTGCCTTAGGCTACAAATTCTTTCCCAAGTTCAAGCAGTCTGGGTATATGACTGCGTTTTCGCCCGATCTTTGCTACAAAAGACATCTGATGGAAGGGGTCAAAATGTCACTAAAAAAGAGGTCAGTAGAAGAAAACATTGACTTACGGGTACAAGGTACCCGTAAGAAGCTAGTTAGTTTTCAGAGTTGTTACATAATTTAGAATTTTTACATCTCAGAATAAGGTTCAAGTTATTTCAAATCAGGTTCACACAATTCTCCCTTAAGATTTTAATAGTAGTTTTACTCGTGGTTAGTTTGTTTTGACAAACTAGTTCGTTTTATCAAATATTAAAATGAAAAAAAAAGGTTTCCGAAGGAGCATTTCTAACAATAATCAATGCTTTGAATTTCAGCTTGTACCAATTGGAATTAAAATTTTTTTTCAAGCTTTTTTTTCAAAACTCATTTTTGGCTTGTAAAATTTCTAAAAAAACTAGATGCGTTTTTAAATGCCATGAACGTCGTAAATACTCTAATGTAGGTTTCTTTTGCCTGTTTTTATTTCAAGGAAAAAAAAACTTTAAACATGATATTTTTGCGGTTTTCCTTCTAATTTTTTTTAAAAATTCATTTCATTTTCCTTGTTTTAAAAAGAAAACTCCACTATCGATTAGCAAAAATGTACAAATCACTCGAATGTGATCAACTTCTTATTTCGATAGAAAATTTTTTCTATCAGATTGACCAGGAAAATGAAAATGTTACCTATTGATCCAGGTTTTTCAAATTGACTCAATTTTACCAAAATTTTTTTATTTATAACTGTTCTTGAATTTCAAACACCTTTAAGTTTTTTTTTCCTTTTTTTCATAACGTTTATTGAGTCTTTTCCATCTAATGGCTATGTTTTATTTGTTCCAAGAACAGTAGCGTAATGTCTATTTAAATGAAAGTTTGCATCAACTTGTACAACTGAATCAGGATAAATTGAAATTTAAATTCATCACTCCCATTCGAGTAAAATGAGGCACACTGTAAAATATGTTTTACATTCTTCAAGTGGTTAAAAACTGCTAAGATGCTATATTATACAAATTTAATATTTCTTTAACTTTTTTTTCAAATATCTGTTAACTATGTTTACTTAAGTTTTGATGGTATTTGATATTGACTGTTCAAAAAAAACAAAAAATACGAAAAAGTTTCAAAAGTTTTAGTTTCAACGAAAATTATAGCTCTTTTCAGTACGCCAAAAAAACTTCAGCTTTTTCAGATTTTTTTCCGCCAAAAAGTATAAAGGAAGATAATTGACTTTTTACCAATGATCAATTTCTGTTTCGACCATTGAAAATGGAAGGAATTTTGTATTCGGGTGTTTTTATTTTTTTTTCGTTTTCCGTGGAAAATCAGGTACCTCAAAAAATCATTGGAATGTGTCCAGTGTATCATATTAAACCCGTGCAGTCTTGATTCGACTAACGTTTAGGCAATTCCCACTGTTGAGAAAAAATGGTTTGATATTTTAGAGGTTTAGGGCAATTTTGAACAAGTAACGCAACACTTTCTATCTGGAATTTTTTCTTTGAAATTTAATCATGAACATTTAATTCTTATTTAAACAAAAGCTAATTGTCGAAATTTTAAACGTCAAAAAATTATTTTCCATATAAATGATATCTTGCGAAAAAATTGAACAGAAAACTTTGAAGACAATTTTTGTTAATTATGCGATCGTACAATTCTGAAATCACACCACGGCCATCCTTATGTTAAGTTTACGTGTGGTTCCTTCCTAGGGCCAATTTGAATTTAAAACCATTTGATAATTTGAAAGCAGTTTGTACTCTTGATAATAAGTAGAAAATGTACAAAAAAAAATATTTTGTTTCTAAGGTGATTTTCAGCTGTTTTGTTTGAACTAAAGAATACAGAGTGGTATTTTTTATATTGGGTTGGATTAATCCAAAAAAAAACTAAACAAAATTTTTGGCGTCATAGCGATGCTTTTTTGATCGCGCGTTGGATTTCAAGATACAATGGACAATAAAAAATCTCTAATTTACAAGGGCAGCAAAGTGAACTTATCTTGTTACCAAAGCTTAGCTATCAGTAATTAAGTATGATTTTTTTTGCAGGTTGATTTCTGATTTCTTCTCAAATTCACTTTCTGTTGTTAATGAAGCTAGGAATTTTTTGATAAAAGCTGAATACATGTTTTATCTCGCTTTACTTGGTTATTTTGCTCAATTATGAATTCTGGCTTAACTGGCTCTTAAGTTCAAACAAAGTTTTCATTTGAAAAATGTTTTCATTTACGACACGGCAAACGCACTGAAAGTTTTATTTTTGATAGAATCAAAGAATGGGCTTCAAATTGATACATTTCTGCCCAACCAGACGTTTAATTTTATTTGTAATTTTGCGTAGAAAATGGTGGAAAAATTATTAACTGAAGCACACAGGTGTATAAAGTTTCAGGGTAAGAACAACAACAATTTTAAACAAAAGAGTGTAACCAAGAAAACTGCAAGTAGTGCAGAAAATTATGAGCAAATTATTAGTCAATTTAACTTTGATAAATTAAAAAGAATTATCCTTTGCAGAAAATTAGCAAATTTTTTTCTGAGTTTCAATTTCAGTTTAAGTTCAAAAAACGGACGAAAAAGTGAAAAATTATCAAATTAGATTGACAGGCCAGACTATAATCAATTCGATTGTTAAGCATGGTATGCTGCTGAATATTATTCCGAGAACCAAAAAATTGAGATCAATTTCTAAGTGGCTAGCCAAATCGCAGAAGCAGTAAATTTACTGATTGAAGAAATTATGTTTATGTGTACTTCTGAAAAAAACTGGCTGAAAAAACGGTCAGAGCAAGTAGTTGGTTTTTTTTTGATAGTGGGTTCCGTATACTATCCGCGGTTTTCGCAAATTTTAAGCGGATTTAATTTAAAAGAGACGAGATTGCTCATATCAGGGCGAACTTTTGAATAATCCGGCTGCCTTATAAGGTCTATGGAACTATAACTACATGAAAAAATTAAATGTAAACAAAAAAAAATGAAAATTTCTTTTGCAAATAAAATGAGATTTTTTGGAAAAATCATCCTCCTACACACCATCTAAAATAAAAAGTGATAAGCTTCGCTCCTAGTAACAAATCAATTAGTGCAAGTAAGCTTCCTCTAACCAATTTGGAACGATTTCTAAGACGGATTAAAACTCCGCTTACGGGTTAATAGCTTGAAATTTATCACGCATTGATTATCCCAAGTTGGTGAAAATGGCAATCTTTAAACCCTCATAAAATAACAAAAACTGAGGAAAGGTGAAACATCTTTTCAAATTTAGCCTCAGGAGAACAAAACTTTTTGAATAAAATAAGAAATCCCGTCAAAAATGGGTAGTTAAAAAGTTGAAATTTGTCTGAAGAAAAAACAAATATCCCCGAGCACAAATAATCCGTAACTTCGTTTACAAAAGTCGGATTAGTTATTTAACTTTGCTTGAAAACAGGACTGGAATCCCAAGTTTTTAGGCAAAACTTAAAAAAAAACGGCAAATGTCTACAAACTTGGCTGAAAGCTTAACAAATTTAGAGTGAGCTCAAATGAAGGAGATAGCCAACAGGAAGGTAGAGAATTTTTTGTGTGCGAAGACGAAAATATTTTCCTCCCATATTAGCTACCAGTGAGCACGCAACAGAGGCCCTGAAAACACAATAACATACACTAAAAATGTGAAAGCACAAAAAAAATATTCAACATCTTCAAACAGCAAAAAACCTCACACATCATGGGTAATATTTTAAGCGGGTTTCTTAGCGCGCGATCCCCTCTCCTCAAACTAAGTGTATCTTGACACCCGAGGAACGTCTAGAAAAAACTATTGGGTTACTCGACCTAAAGTTGATGCTGTTAAATAGAACCAAAAGGGGGACCCCTTCGTCAATCAGGGGATGAAATCCGCTTTGTCGCCCTTCCCTTAATTCAGTTCTGGGTTTCAGGTTCGACCAACTGTCTAGCCTGAAAAAACAACTTCAATTAGACAGCACTGGTCTGTTTGTTCCATCTTGCGAAATACTAAAAGTCTCAATCAACACTGATTCTGTGTATCCTGGCTACATAAAATGCTTCAACGGCCAACTTCAAACTGAATATCAACTCGACCAAATGCTCAATCTTCAAAAATTGTGGAGAGCCCAAGGAAAAAAGTTTGTCACATGTGTGACCTCAAACATCAATCATAATAATGAGTACACGCATATTAAACACATAGATGGTAAATTAACACAACATCTTTCGGAGGCATCAAAAATGGATGATGTTATGACGATTGTATTTTCAGACCACGGTAGTAAATGGAGTACGTATAAATCTTTTCAGCGTCCTGAGTCCCTTATAGATCAATGGCACCCGTTTTTGTTTATAGTTTTACCAAAAAACGAACAAAATTACTTCTCCAAGAGTGAATTGAGAAATTTGGAAGCGAATCAGTTCAGGTTGACAACTGTGAAAGATCTGCACTATTTGTTGTCAAAGTTTTCGCAGCAAGGCCAGGATGAACTGAATGGTAAGTGTAAGTCAAACTGGTATGTCAAAGTGTAAACAACTTAAGAATTTATAGGCAAAAATAGGATTTTCGCAAAGTCAACAAAGGCTTGATGCAGAGGCTCTTTTTCAGTCCCCTCCAACCTTTCAATTTCAATTTTGAAAACTTGTTTCAACATTGTCATAATGCAAGGAAATTTGGCATGGTGAACAAAATAACAACTGTGAACAGGTTTGTTTTTCAGACCTGACTTCTAACCTCACGTGTTTAGCCATAACATCACGTAAAACATCTATTAAAAAAGATGAGTTTTGAAAGTTGGAGAAAATTTGAAAACAGCCATTGCAAAGGCTTAAGTTTGGCCCTGGCTGATTTTTGGTGCAACTAAATTTTTGGTTTTTAAATTGTTTCAGATCCCAAAAATCATCCAACACGAGGTTTGTTGGACCCCATTCCAAGCCAGAGATCTTGTCTGGATGTCGAAAAGCTTTCGTACAAAAAAGCTACCAGCGACCTCTGCATATGTGAGCAAGAGGTGTTTTATACCACAAAATCCGACAGGCAAAATGTATCAAATACTGTTGAAAATTACTTGAACAACTTAATTCCAAAAAATGCCTCAGACGTTTGCTTAACTTTTCGGCTCAAAGTTGTTCAGCTTGCTCGGTACAAATATAATCGTTCGAACATCACAGACTTGTCCGATCAGCCAGATTTCCGACTTCAAGGAATAGTTGAAATGTCCAATTTCAGAGAGTCAAAAGTTTCTTTCACGGTCACAATCAAAAATTGGCGCAACAAGGGCGTGTACAGTGTAGCTTCGGTTATGCGCGACGATTACTATTCTAGGTTCGAAAAATGTCATTCTAAAGTAACATGGGTGCCTTTAATATACTGTGTTTGTGAAACTTGATATAGTTGATATAAAAACTGGCAGAAGCAATCTGAATTTGACGCTAATAAGCTAAACTTGATTGACATTTAACCCATAATTTATAATTCGAAGCATATATTTTTTCATGCAGTGATGACTGTCATTACGGCCGTGTTTTTAGTCGCAAAAATATAGTTTGTTTTTTAATGTTAATGATTAATGATAATCATGAGGCGAATAGTTAAAAATAACCGAAGGTTTTTCTTGAGGCGGATCTAGGATTTTCTTGGGGGCGGATGTTCAAAAAATTTTCGAAAGTTTTGACCTTTTGTTTAGGTCGATCAAATTGATTTTCCGAGCTCTCCTAAAGCAGTAAAAAGTGGCTGTTTTGGCCACATTTTCTGCGCCGCAGGCAAACTTTTTAAAAAAAGGTCAAAAAAGTCATTTTTGAAAAAACAGGTCAAAAAGGCAAGTTAGTATATATGGCGTCAAAGGCGCCATAAGAAAAATTTTAGTGTCGGTCGGCCAAAAATGATTTTTTTAAAAACGTACCATAGGGGATCTTTGGGTCGGCAGGGTGTCGAATCCCTTAGAAGGGGGCGTCCGCCCCCCACCCTGCCCTAAATCCGCCCCTGAAGGACGCATAAGTGATTGCTAGGGGTTTTTCCTATGATGAGGTTATAGAATGACGGAGATGTTTCAACCAATAAAAATACGTTAGTCTGTTAAACGTCGAATTTAATGACGCATAAGTGATTGGTATGGGCTTTTCTTATTATGAGATTATAGAATGAGATGTTTCAACCAATAAGAATCGACCAACACTGTATGAAATTCTGTAGAAACTCTGTTTTGTTCCATGCCCGCTATCTTCTCGAGAGGGGATCCCAATTTGAGGTTGTTCGCCGTTTTTGAAGCAAGATTTGAGCGGTTTAAGCGGTTTTTTAGACGATTGCACTCAAAATCTTGCTTCAAAATGAGCGGTTTTTGAGCGATTCATAAAAAAAAAACGCTCAAAAAACGCGCAATAATTGAACAGTACTGAGCGGTTTATCTAAAAAACCGCTCAAAAGCCGCGCAAGATTTGAACGGTCTTTGAGCGGTAAACCGCTCAAAAACCGCGCAAGATTTGAGCGGTTTTTGAGAAGTTTTTTCTTGCTCAAATCGCTCATTTTGAAGCAAGATTTTGAGCGCAATCGTCTAAAATAACCGCTCAAACCGCTCAAATCTTGCTTCAAACTAGATGAAAATTCTTGACTCGGGTAACAAATACGAAATGAAGAATTTATGTACTTCAAAATCAAAACGCGAGTTTAAAAATTTTTCGCAGAAGGTTGGCCAAGGGGGCGTCTTGTGCCGATAACTGCAAGGCTTTCTATGAACAGTTTGTGGGGATCTCCTAAAAAAATCAGCTTAGCCTCATTGCATTATCTGCTCATTTGGTATTTGGTCTAGATTCAATGTATTGATGCGAGTTTTTCCTACTCTCTTTGAAATGATGCTTTTACTCGTAGAGTTTTGAACTCTCAATACTGAGTGGCTGATTAAAATATTCAACCATTTCGTCTCTACTTTATAAGAGATTCAACTGATTGCAGACACGTACAGAGGTAAAGCTCCTTCATAAAGAGTACTATTTCAAGGCTTGTAATCAATTTTTTTCTAACCAAAAAATTTCAAGATTAGCGGGAATTAAAAAGACTTGCGAACAAAATCACACGTGACAAATGATAGCACATCAATTGCTACTTCTAATTGTCGCCTTTTACTTAAGCGTCCTACTTTGTTGCTACTCGGGTCGAGGTAATCATTTTGTTTCGACTTAAAAAGTCGAAAACAAGGGTATCGTTTTATCCATATTAGAAATTAGCGAGACAAGAAGCAAAAATCGAGCAGAGTCGAAATATATCAGAAATAGGCGGAGCGCAGCCAAAAACATCCCTAGCACGATCAAAAATATCAAAAATTGTAATACTTTGTATATTTGTACAGATTTTAGATAATTTTCGTTGTTTATTTAACATTTGTAGCGCATTTTGGAAAAAAGCCTGCTTAAAATTTTAGATAAAATTACTAAGAGAAAGTAGAGGACTGATCATATAGCGATTCCTGTTTCTTTTATTAGGCAAATCTAATTCTCAAGTACCATTTATCATCGAAATATTTTGACAATGCTGGATGAATTAAAAATCAAAAATTAAAAAAAAAAACATTTAATGTAAAATGAGGCGAATACTTAAAATTTGTTGATTGGAAATGATGGAAAAATTTAATCTCAATTCCCTATCAGGTCGGGTTATTATCTTAATTATTTGTCATTTTTTCTGACTAATTTTGCGAACAGAATCCGTGTGCAGCCAAATTTGTCACAGTGATCATTCTACTTGCCTCGTTCACTCTGCCTTGTCCGCTTGATACTTCTAGTTCTGCTTCATGCTTGCCGCATTTACTTATAACTATTTCGTTTAGGTTTGTAACTCAATCAAAAAAAGTCTCGAACTTATATTCGTTTTTTATTTAGTGGAAACCCTCAGAGTTGATTTTTAATATAAAAGGGATAGGATAAATAAATTGTCGAAGAAACAAGGAAAAAGAGGAAAATTGATAAACAAAAAAATGAGTTCTCAACATGTCTCTAGGGTTTAACTGAGGCGAATGAAGAGAACTTGGCTGGTCCGGATTTTTTTTCCTGACTCAGACGTTGCTTTATTCCGCCTTTCTTATCTTCAACTCATTCCACCAGGGCTTTTTTTACTCTCCTATCAAAAGCTTCTTCCTTAGTTTTCCCAGTTGAATTTTGCGAGCAAAAATCAAACATGTACTCATCCCGGGGTCTCGCACGTTTTGCACCTTCGTTTTTTATTTTAAATTCAAAAACTCACTGAGAACTCAGAAAAATTTATTAGTTTAAAAGATAAATGAAGTGCTAAATGTTATGCAGCAAAACTAGAACCAAAAATCTTCCGCCATTTATCATTTATCAAATTATCTAGTTTACACTCCAGCTCTATATTTTATGACGTGAGGATCCGAATCTTCCTCTCGACTGTTGCTAGCTGCTCGACAACCGTTTCTGGTTTTCGCTTTTTTTACTCTTGATTTTGAGACGTTTCATGTTATCACACAGAGCTGCTAGGTCGTCTTTATCATCTTAGGGGTTCGGGAAAGCAGTTATTCATTCATATGGGATTTTTTTAAATACTGTCACCTGATTTTATTAGGTAGTATTTGTCGATCCTTTTGTTAATCCCCCAAGAATTTTAGTTGCTTTTGGTCAATAATCTGCACATGCGAAAGGGCTTGAAGGAATTTCAATTTTTTCCTATGCTATAGAATTGATCAGAGTAAGTTTTTCTTGTTTTTTTTTGTTAATTTTGTTGTGCCATCGAAGATAGGCGATAGATGTAGGTTTGATCTAGCCAATTGTAAGTTAATTTGCGACACTGAAAATGTGCAATTAGTTTCAGGAGTCGGAGAAGTCACACGTGACGTGGCAAATAGGACGTGAAATTGCTGTTGAATGCAGGCAATTGTTTCGAACGGTTAATTGTGTGTAATGGAAGGTGAGATCTGTTTTACTGGTAACAGAACGAGAGTATCCATAAACTCTACACTTTGTTAACTCCTGGCATAAATCTCAAAAGGATAGATTTGAAAGTGTAAAGGTATAAATTGGTGTTAATTGGTGTAAATTGCAGAGTGGACACAAATTTATGCTCAATTTATCATATTGATCTTAGTTTGTAAATGATAATTTTCACAAATGTATTGAGGCGAGTTGATTCAGCTGGTGTTTATGCTGTTTTTTAAATCTTATTTTGGATTCATAACAAATGGGGCATTCATATACATTTTTTTCATTTGACGTGTGGCTGTTGATCGAAAAAGGGCTTGTTGTAAACTGTACAATTTGTAAAACTTTCCGCTCAACAGTTGTTAATGCTGAGTGGAATATCTTTCTGTTTTAAATTGAAGGAAAAAAAAGACAAGTTCTCTTTATTCGCCTCAGTTAAAACCTAGGGACAGGTTGAGAACTCATTCTTTTGTCTTATCAATTTTCCTCTATTTCCTTGTTTCTTCAACAATTTATGTATCCTATTCCTTTTATTTTAAAAATCAACTCTGAGGGTGCAAGCATGAGGCAGAACTAGAATTATGAAGCGGACAAGGCAGAGTGAACGAGGCAAGTAGAATGATCACTGTGACAAATTTGGCTACAAACGGATTCAGTTCGCAAAATTAGTCAGAACAAATGACAAATAATTACTGCTCTATAAGCCTTAAAAGGCAGTCGGAACATTTAGCGCTTCGCCCTGATCTGAGCAGTCTTGTTTAAATTTCCAAATGACTAAATTTTTGAATCGAACCTTTGAAAATATCATTTTCTGTTTGAGCATTTTTTAAAAAAATTTCTCCAAATTACTCTGAGTGTTTTTGTAGGCCTGGCAGAACAAATCCAACTATTTCACCCATACTTCTGAAATTTTATGAAATGCAACGCGAAACGCTTTATCTGATTGAACGCGTACAATAGGTTCCGCTTCTCTAATGTCTGACTGTCTGTATCTAATTACTGCTTGATTACCACAATGGATAAAACTTGTCCGTCAAAAACTTTAGGTAAGTTTCTCTGAAATATTGTGGATCGTATAATTTAAAGGACGGACAAGAAAACTATAGCTGTTTCGCATTTGTAGAAATTTCAACCTTCGAAAATTTTCACTTCACATAAAAATATGAAACTTTTTTGGCTCTTCTTCAGTTTAAAAAAGCACAGAATTGAGATTTGACAAGTCAAGGTTTTAACAAAAAAAACAATCAAATGCTGCAAAAGTTACAAGTCCTAAGAAAACGGTAGGATAACATTACAAAAAAGTGGCAAAATCGAAACGAGCACTGAATTGTTTTTGAACATAGACAATAACACAATAAGCTAACAATGGTGTGCGCCATGGGACTACATTTTACGCTCATCATAAGTTAGGTTTTTTTTCTTGCTATGTTTTTTTAAATTTTGCTCATGACAAAACTAAAAATAAGTCATCAGTGAAAACTGCACTTTCTGAATAGAGACATGCAATTGACTCCGGCCACAATTCTCAGTGAACAGTGCATTCTCCGCATAGAAACATGCAGTTTATTAGACAACAGTTTTCCCGACATCAGAACAAACTGAAATCTTTTTTCTTTCAATAGCAAAAAACAGTAATGACTCAGTGGTGAAAAAATATCAAAATGTGATCGGTAGCATAGAAAAACTAGCAAAATTTCAAAAAACTGGCAAAATCAGAACGATAGCTGATTTAACATTAGAACTTGGACAACAGCAAATATGGATATGAAGGATGTACGCTATATCACAGCAGTTTTGCCCTCACATCATAAGTTAATTTTTACACAAGTTAAGAAAGATATTAATTTGGCTTATGGCAATGTACAAACTTAAACTATCAGTGAAAACTGCACTCTCTGAATAGAGTCTTGCAGCTGTTTTAGACCACAGTTCTCCTCATATCAGAAAAAACTGAAGTTTTTCTCCATCAATACACTGAACAGTAATCAAACACTAGTGTAGAAGTTTCGGAATGTAAAGAAAGCATCGAAGAACCATGATTTCAGTTTTGGTTAGAGTTTCATGTAAGACATAATTCTAGATCGCCTTCTTCGTTACTGACCAATAGATTTCGCAATTGACATTGGCTCGGCGATTTGTCTAGTGTCTCAACAGTTTGTGCGTTACCGCCACGTTATCGAGACCTTTATTTCTGTAGTCATTGCGTACAGCGCTTAGATCCTTTTTCGTCATCTGATATGCCGCGTTCGGTGTATCTAGTAGCACATTTGAATACACTCTTTAACAAAAAAATGTCAATAGTTTATTTCACCAAGATTCATCCGAACTAAGATTTTGTTTTAGAAAAAACTTCCATGTAAAATGTTAAACTCTTCTAGAATGTTTTTAAATCAAAGTCTAGCTGTTTTTGGGCGTTTCTGATCCAGTTTTAACATTTTCATGCTCAATAAGACACGCAACAAAACTTGGAATGTTTTAAGAGCAAATTCAAAATTTTGAAATTTTCGATTTTTATTTAAAAAAATAGTTTTCGGATATAAAATGTGGTAATTCTTATCTAGGATCGGCAAAAACGAGTTTCAGATCTGAAATTTAACTTACATTGGAAAAAAAAGAATTCCTGATCTTGCGGAAAAATCCACTATGTACAGGCCTGCACAAAATGTTTCAGCCGAAAACCGTTTCTGTTCATTTTTTTTTTTGAAGATAGCTTGTTTTGATTTTTTCAGTTGAATTAAAACAACTAACACCAGAAACTTAACAATGAGTCATTCTATTTTTGAATGACGTATGTCAACTTCAAATAGGGAAGCGTACAAAACGCGCCTATTGAACAATTTTTTTTCGTTTTTAATCATTAGCCTGGCAAACTTTTAGCGAAAATAGTACTCGGAATGCTGCAGTCAACATCAAAACAAAATTACAAACCTAAATTTTCCTTGAAAATTCAAATAATAAATAGCTAGTTCTGGTGTGTACTTTGTTCTGGTATGTACTTTTTGTAATTTGATCTGGTTGAAGTATTCTTTGATATATTGAACGTCGGGAGTATTCAGTCACCCAAATATCTATTAATGTGAGTTAGGACCGAAGTGTAACTCATAGAGTAATTTCGGATAGGGTACACCGTCTGCTCGTCACGCTATCTTATTTTCGGCCGGATAGATTCGTGCAACTTCTTAGTCTAATACCGATCCTAATCTTACTCTTATACTATCTAGTCTCAGGTTGTTTAACTAGTCTCTGCTAGGCTCAATAGATCTAGGGTATACTGGTTTATTGCGGCTGCTGAAGTGCTCGGGAGAGTCCAACTAATTTCTAAGTTAAATTCAAATCTCTCTGGTGCTGAAATTACAAGTAACTTCAGAACTTACAAATAAGTGGGTTGTTAGTTAGATGGATCATGATTGGTTAATATTAAATACTTTACATTGGTAAAACATTTAATTTATCCAATCATAAAATATAGTTTAGATCAGGTTCCACCCATCCGGGTTTTACAGAGTTTTTTAGAACAGTTCTTCTGTAATTCAAGGGTGGATGATGGACGTTGGTATTTGGCGAACATCATATTTTTCTTCCGCTTCTTCTTGTGACAACGACTGGGTCTTTGCAACAAAATCAATTCTGATTTCAGAATGGTTGGCTATGTCAGGTTTTTCTGTTCTTCGTGGAGAACTTCTTTTGTGTCTGATCTTAGCTTGGGAATGGCGTGGAGATTGTGCGTGGAGGGGATGCCTGGTTACTCGGATCTGTACGTACACTTGGGTCATCGAGGTGGTCATTGGTCTGGTTCAATGAAGTCCTTTTCTGCGAGGTCAAGTCGTACTCTAAATCCTTTGAGTTGTGATTGTGAGCGGCATATCGATTGTAGTTGGTCATTCTCTCTCGAGTGTAGTGGGGTCGTCTTGTCTTTTGATGTTCGTCCTTGGTGTTGTATTCTGATCTATATATTGCATCATGTGATTTTACATTTTATAAAACTTTTATTAGTTTAATATTTTTTAATAATGATTTTAGTTAGTTGTTTTCACAAAAGCTTTTTGTTTTAGTTCGGTTATTTTGAAAAGTTACTCACCCTTGAGTAGCTCTTATTAAAAATAAAGGTGTGGTCACAAAGCGTGGATGTAGCACGGTGGGTTAGGCCGGCTATAGAGCATGCTCAGGACGTCCTTCCTGGTGGGTTAGGCCAGGTGTGGGAGTATGATTTCATGCGGTTTTTATGAGGGGTCCTGTTATGTGACAACGTTTTATGTTGGGTTTGTTGTGGTTTTACTTGTGTCTTGTTGGTTATGTACTTTTTTCAAAAAGCAAATTGTTTGTGGTATGGGTTTGTCTTTCGACTTTTTTGTGTTTTATTATTTCTTTCTAAGACTTTGTAATAGTCTTCAAAAGAATAAATTATCCAGTTTTAAACTGGGTTAATCCGGTTTGGGTACCGTTGGTTTCCTTTTCTAAGTCATGCTGTTATTCTATGATTTGTGGTATTTAGTAAGCTGCGTTGGTTAGTTTTGTTTAGTATATGATTCCTTTCCAACCGGGTTAAAGGAAAGTTTGAAACATGTTATTGTATGTTAGAGTTGTTGAGTGTGAAAACTTGAAACTGAAATTCATTATTTTAAACAATTCTTCGTGGGCGAGCTGTGCGAGTGTGGATAGAATTTCTGTGCGAATGAATGAAAATATCAAAAGGTTAGTACTGCAATTGCATTTTATTAATTTACTGCATAGAATTTGGAAATTTACTGCTAGTTATGGGGGAATTTTAAGATACAAATTTTCATTATAATTAGATTTACTACTTTTGGGGGGAAAATTTTATAAATTAATTTACTGCATTGGTATTATATTTATTTAATTGTTGGTGCAAAAGTTTAATAGGGTCTTAAACAGTTTTGAAGAAGTTTGCTATTTTTTATTTTTTCTTTTGTGAATGTTTCAGATGTTCTAAGATGAAGGCTAAAAATCTAAGGAAAACATGATTAAAGAATGGTGAGTTTTTCAATATTTTAATTAGTTAGTAATATTCATTGAATTCATACTTACCTGTTAGTCGTCGGGGAAAAAACCGTGGGGGAAGATGTCGTGAATTAGTTCTGAAGTTGTTAGTAGTTTAGCTAGAATGCGGATGATATTTTTAGTCTGAAGTAGTGGCCAAAGCAATTGAAGTGCCTTAATAGTGGTTAGTTCTTCAGTGCCTACTGCAAACTCATAAGGTGTGTTTTGGATTAAGTTATATAATTTGTGGTTAAATTTAGTGTTGTGGATGAATTCTAAAATTGGGATTTCTATAGGTTGTAGGAACTCGTGCGGGATAAGGAAGGGTCGGGATTCTTCGGCGTTGAAGGTCTTGGTGATGGGGCAGAAAATGTACATTTGGGTTATGGGGTCATAATTACGAAGAATACCATGGAGGTTAGTGTCTTTAATACAATATGTGAAATTTAGGAAATACGGTGAAGTGTATTTGGAATTAATGAATTGAAAACGATGGTGTGGTTGTCTAGAGGGTGTGTGTAGGTCAAAGTGATTTTGGATGAAACGATAGTAACTGTATGTATGTGTTTGTTTAGTGCGCAACATAATATCATGTGAGCAGTGCAAATCTCTTTCGTGTGGTGCAAGGAAATGAAAGGTTAGTGAAAAGATTTGGAAGCGTTCTTTAAAACTTTCGTATGCTTGTGTGTTTGTTAGTGCTTCTGAAATAATGTGATCAAACTTTCGGTCGAAGATGTTTAGTGTAAATACATATGGTGTCTTGATGAAAAATTTCTCGGTGATTTGTGGATTAGCGAAGCGATCGTCGTCTAAGAATTGATCTTGGTTAGCTCTAATGATGTTGTGATCGTAGTATTCTAGTGTATATTCATTAGCTCTAGGTGCAGTGTGTATTTTTAGTGATTTTTTATATCCAACGTAAGTAAACTGTCTAGCGGTTAGTGGTGTAGTTAGTCGATATAGCATGTCTTTGTTTCGTTCTATATCGATGGAAGTGCTGGATAAAGGTAAGCAAAGAGGGTTAGTGAAGTGATAGTATGAGGTCCAAGAGAGAGTGGGCATTAAAACGTATTCATCTACAAAGTTGCGTGTTTCGTTAGCGTCGTGAGGGGTGTTTAAAGTGTATTGTGGAAATGAGGGTAGAGTGATAGCTAAAAATTCTTTAGTGTTAGTATGCTGGGGGTGGTTGATGTATTCACGGGCTGTTCCTGGTTTTGCTGGGAAAGGATGGTTGGGGAATTTTCTTTTAAAAGTGCGGTAAGCTCTATTAGTGTTGAGTGAAGATATAGTGGATGTGGATGATGGTGTTAATGATTCAGTATAATTTGAAGAGGGTGTAGGGGGATTGGATGAATTTGTAGTGGAGGAGATTTGGTTTAAGGTCGGGGTGTTAAGATGGTAGGGTTGTTGTTGAAGGGTAATAAAATTATCTAGTTCTGGGGAGATTCGGGGGGTGTCTGGAGAATGAGATGATTGGTCAGAATGGTATGAGGAGTAGGTTGGGGTAACTTGGGAAGCATAAGAGGGTGTGGGGGTGATTGGGTCAGGGTTATTTGACAATATGGGTTGAAAAGGAGGTTGAGAAAAATTAGAAGGGTTATGAAAATTATTGGATGGGGATGGTTCTGAGTCGGCAAATTCATCGGGGGTTTCAATATTCGGGTTATTTAGCTGTGAGATGGAGTATAAAACTGAAATATGTGAGTTAGTGTCGGAATTCATGCCTGATGTTACATTGCTAGATGGAAAATCGGGTGGCGGAAAAGCAAAAAGTGGTATGATTGGGATTGAAGAGGTAAGATTGGTTGGGTGGGAATTTGATCGGTGGAGTGATCCAAGTTGGCGGCTCATCGTGGGCTAAAAAAATGATTATTTTGAGACTGAAAAGCGGTGGTATGGGGTTGTTCAATAATTTGTTCATAAGTATTATCATCTTGTGACTGGTGTGTCATTATATGTTGGACGGGACTTTGTGATATATTGAGTCGAAAATTTGGATTATGTGTGATTGCTAAATTTCGAAAATTTCGTGGGACTAGGGATAGTGGATGGTTATTTGGTAGGGGTGGTAGTTGTGGTGCCGTTGGCTGTGTGTCGACATTGTTATGTTCTTCGTCGTATGTATTTTGTCGTGTTGTTATTTTTGTGTTATATTCTTTTATTTGTGCGTCTAAAAGAATTTTGTTTATAGATGTAGAAAAGATTCCAAAAAATCCTGCAAAGAGTATGCGTGCTACGCTTGCTTGTCTGTTTACTTGTGTGTGTATAGCACATGTATTGTAGATTCCTTTTAAAAGTGAGAAAAGAAATCCAATAAAGTTAAACATTGCGTATAAAATAGTCAATTTTTCTAAGATGTAGTAGGGCCATCCTAGAAAATCAAGGATTTCATTCTTGAGTGTAACAAAGCTAAAAATGTTGATTGGTGATATATCTTGGGGACGGTATTTTTCGCCGTTTAGATATATATAATCTTTAATGTCTTTAAAATATCCGCTGTAGTCTTGCGTGTAGATATCGGCAAAACCTGCGGTTTCTGCAAGTTTGCGTAGATTTTGGTCAATTGATTGTCTTTGTATAGTGTCCATTTGTGTTAATAATTCTTGGAATTGTTGTGTTCTAATGTGATGTTGAATATCTGATTTTGAATAGATTCCTATTGATTGTAAGTCTATATTTGGGTTTCGAGCGATAGCGCGAATGCTTTCTGGTGAAAATTTTTTGAGTGATTGCATTAATGTGGGATATGGAGTGAGAAGATAATATTTATTTTCATCAGGGTTTAGTTGTACTACATTGTGGCTATTTTCTGATCCACATGGGACTGCGGTATCCCAGAAATAGGTTCTTCGTGAAAGTGTATCCACGAAATGTACTTTATTCTTATAAAAGATAGGGATTCTTTTATAACATCGTTTATCTTCAAAAACGTATAGTGGTGATACTTTCTTAGTACAAGTATAAAACCATAAGATGTTTCCTTCATAGTCTAAAAAATTTGATCTATTTCCAGATAATAAGTATCCTGCATAGGGTATTTTTAATACTGCTAGTGCAAGTGATTGTAATATTTGTGTTCGTTCTAATTCGCATAGTTGGTGTAGTGTTTCTAATTCGGAGAGTGACATTTCTTGAAAAATTCGGCTAATTGTATAATCTAGTTTCATATCTAAATGAATATCATAGTGGATATTACCGAAATATGTAGTATTCATTAGTGATAATTCTTGTAAGCGTGTGCTTCTGGTGTCATAAGGTTTTAGATGTCCACCAGGTTGTCCGTTGCTTTTTTCAAAATTAACTGGTATATAGGATGTTCCTTCGTTTAGAGGATGACCTGTGGCATATGGGTCGATTTTTACTTTTCCAGTGGTCATGTCGAATCCTTTTTCGTATTCAACTAATATTTCAGAGTATTGTGTTCTGTGAAGTGGATTCCTGTATTTACATGCAAGTTCTGTTTCTTGATATATTTGAAATCGTGTCAATTTATTTTCTATATTGTCTATGTTTCTAAAATCGGAACTTAGTTTGCGTGATGGATGGACTTGTTCATAAGGAATTGATTGTATGAAATATTTTTCGTGAAATTTTATCATACGAGCGTGTATTTTTGCTACTTGAAATGTTGTACATGTATCTTCGGGGAACCAAACAATTGTTGCTTGTGTTCTTGTTGTAGGGTCGCAATATCCTTGATCATTTTTACAAGGTAGTCGGATTCCTTGATAGATCATTGTATTATCAGATAAATCTCGTGTGAGTTGTATTTTTTCGAGTTGTATTTTCCAATCGAAAAACATTATTTCTTGGTATCCTTTATTTTTCGTGTCTGCTTTGCAGTTTGATGGGTTATTTATACCAATGTGTGGTATCCAATGTTTATCATGTAGGTCATAGGTTAATCGTCCGTGTGCGCCGTTATACGGGTATTTTTCGTCTAATTTTATATGTCCTTGGTGTCTTTCAAGTTGTGATTGGTGTACAGAGTCTGAAAAAACTTGAAAATGAACTAATTTTCTTTGGGAATTTTTATTTTGTGTGATGTTTAGTCTAAGTAATTCATTTTTACAATCGTCGGGATTGAGATGTAAAAGACGTTCTATATTACTTTGATAGAATGATTCATGGTCAAGTCGGTTTTTGTTGCCGTTGGAGACTTGTGAACAATGTACTTTCTTTTCGGAAAATGTCGCTGTGAATTTATAACCTGTAACTGTTGTTGCTCGGGCTTTTGAATAGAGTGTTGCTATTATATCTGTGGTTTCTATAGCCTGTGGTTCTGTTTCACATTGTGATACTTGATTTATTGCATATTTGTGTAGTGTTTTTTGTTCATTTTCTTCACAATCGTAATGTGTTACTAATAAATCTTGTGGTCCTGTACGAGGGGAAGGGTTTATGTTTTGATTTGAGGTAACTAGAAAAGGGAGTTGAAGAAAAATTAATAATTTTAGAATATACATGTGTATGATAATCCTGAGTATGGGTTATAAAATGTAATGTAACCAATTGTGTTTTTGGTGTATCTGTCGTATTTATATATTACTTCAGTAGTTATAAACGGTGGTGGTAGTGATTGAGCTGTTATGTTAGGTGGATTTAATGGGTAGGGATGTTGTGTAATATTGTTTAATTTAACTGTGATTTCAAACTTTAATTGTAAACTGTTTTGTTGGAGTATTTGAATATTGTGATCACGGATATCGTTGTGAATATCTTGGCGATATTGTAATCTATTAAGTGCCCAGTTATGAAGGCGGTTACTTTCTTGATGCTGTCCAAATAATGGTGGAGGTGCTGTGAATGTATTCCAATCTAATCTTAAAGGAATATTTATTGATGATTGTTCTCGATATCTGGCGTCGAGATTATTTGGAAAATTTAAGTTAAAGGGTGATGGTGAAAACTGGCTTATTGATGGTGTTGATGGTAGTGATAATGTTTCTGGGAGGGATGAGGATGTTGTTGTATCCGTAGAAATATCTATGGGGTCATTGACTAAATTTGGTTCACCTTGTGTAAAGGAATGTGTAGTCCAATATGGCAGTCGTGATGTTAGGTTTGGGGGGTTAAAGGGATTTTCACGTATTTGTTCAGATGTTGGTGTTGAACCTAAGTAGTCTGAGGGTAGACTTGAAGTGCTTCGTTGTGAAAAAAGTGTAGGAGTTTCTGGTGTGATACCAGTGGTGTTTTCTGGAGTGGTTTGTGATGGGGATTGAGGTATATCAAAATGAACTCGGGGAGTTTGAAAATTTCTATTTCGTCGAGGATGTATAATTTGTCTATTGATTTCTGTTGTGTTTTGGTTTTGACTAAGGTTTCGTATTCTACTTAGTTCTTGTGGTAGTGTTGGGTAAAGATTATATGTTGGTTCACTTAGAGATGCTTGTCGTTGAACTGGTTCTAGTGGTTCAGATAAACGAGCGTGCCGTTCTTCAAAAGTGTATGGATTGTCTTGAAAAGAAATTCGTGTAGATGTTTGAGGATTTTGAGTAGTTGAAGGTGGTGTTGGATTATCTTGGGATGATGTCGGTGAAGACTGATTTTGTGACTGTTGGGTAGCAATTTTTGATGGATTTTTGAATTGTTACTTTAGTGAGAAATTTTGTGTTTATTATAATATTCTTCCAAAAAAAGAATTAGAAGGACTGTTGCTAGGGCAAATGTGAGGATTGCTTTCTTTATACATTTACATATTGTCAAAATGAGGGATAATAGAAATGTTATGAAAATTACAAACAATAAAAAAATATCGGTTCTACTGAAAATTGTTCGTATCATTTAGACAAGTTGTTAAAATCGTACCTGTGGATATATTCAAGGGTTTTGGAAAGTTGGAGGAATAGTTCGAGTATTGTGTAGAAAATTAAAAAAATGTTACAAAAAATGATTAAGATTATTAGAAAAGATTCAAGTATATCAAAAAGAAATATTATAAAAGCTTCAAGTATTGAAAAAAAATGTTTAAAATTTATAAGTATTTGAGCGACTGTTTGAGAGAAAAGCATTTAAGAAATGATCTCTTGGTCGAATATTTTTTGCTGTTTGAGGCGATTTTCTAGTGTGGTCGAATTATTTATTAGTTTTTTGACAAGTGGGTTGAGTTTTGTAAAAAATTGTTGGGGGCAATTTTCATGGCGACTGGGAGGTCGTCTTTTTCTTTATTTTTGTTTGTCAAATGATCCGGGGTATGGTGAGATTTTTGTACTTTAGGCTAATTAAAATCTTCATTTTGTTACTTTAGGCTAAGTTATCAAATTTGTTTTGGGGGTATTCGTGGTCTGAGTTGGGGAAATATTGTTGATCTTTGGGTTATTAGATAAGGGAGGGGTACGGTATTATGGTGATATTTATTTTAGCTGTCAAGTTGGAGTGGTTTGCTTATTTTTGACCTGGAGGTTGTAAAGTTATAGTTAGAGATGTGCCTGGAGTTCTAGATTATTCGTCTAATTGATCTTAGTTTGAGTTAGAGAAAGTGGCGGATTGGATGAATCCTATTGGTCTATTTTGAACTAGAATTATTGCGTACTTGTGAGCATGTTATTTTGAAAAAATGAAATGAAAAATGTTACGGATGTTTCAAGATTGTGAAGTGTAAAATCTTAAAATTACTTTTTAAATTCTACTTTCTTTAATATTTTAGATTGGGGGATGAACATTTTGTAGTTTTTACGTGGTTGATTTCGGAGTCTTGTTGTTTTTCTATGTTCTGATTTGTCTATTTCTTCTTGGGGTATTATTTGTTCTGTCATTTTTCTATTTTTTCTTGGTTTTGGAGATTCTTTATGGTTTTGTGTATTGTTTTTGGTGGCGGTTGGTTTTGTGTTTTGATTTTCGGTGGGGTTATCATTTTGTTCTGTGTTTTTCAGATGTGGTTCATTTTGAATGATTTTTAATCCTGTGAAAGAATATAATTGAGTTAATTCGCGGAGTGCGTATTCTTTTGGGTAATAAGGTAATAGGTTGTTTCGATGTTGAACGATTTCTTTTTTGTTTGAGTCGGTAATTTTATATGTGACATCAGTGGGTTTTGCAATTATTTGGTAGGGTCCTTTTCGGAGGGGTTGTAATTTTTTAGAAATTCCTTTTTGAGTATTAAAATTAGGTATTAAAACAAATGTTCCAATTTTTAAATCGGAAGCTGGTGTAAAGCGTGAATTGATTTGTTCATTTATGTTTTGTCTTTGTAATAACTTTTTCGTTATTTTTTGGTAAATTTCATTGTGTTTCTTATCTCTATTTAAAATCCATTCGGTGTGTGTACCGGAGGCTAATTTAAGAATTTGTGGGTGATGAAAATGATCTTCATCGTGCGTATGTAATGGGAGGTTATAACAAATTGAGTCTTTATTTGGTTGACAATAACCTTGTGCGTTTTTATGAGAATTTGCTGTAAACATTATTGGTTTGCGTGGCTTTTGGTTAAAAACCATTTCATATGGTGACATTCCTAAAGTTGTCGTAATTTGTGAATTATATGCTAAGGGAAATAATTTTACATCTGCTGACCATTCGGTATATTTTGTATCATTTCCATTGATGATACATCTAAGATATTCTTGTAGTGAACGGTTCATACCTTCGACTAAGCCGTTTGTCCAAGGTGCATGAGATGTACGTGGTTTGTGTTTAATGTTATATAAATGACATAGTGTTATTATTTCATTATTTATGAATTCTGTACCATTGTCTGTAACTAAAATTTCTGGTAGGCCAAATTTTGCTATCCAGTGTTCATAAAGTGTTGTATATGCGTAATAAGCATTACAATGTGGTACTGGGTTAAGTGCTACATAGTGTGTGAATGCGTCAACAATTACCATAATGTAGGAGTTTCCTTCTGATGAGGGTGAAATTGGTCCTTTAGTATCAAATGAGATACGGTGATTAAAGTACAAACTTTGTCCTTTAAAATCTTGTTTTTGTGCTATTTGTTTTTGATTTGGGTAAGGTTTATTCAGTTGACATACTATACAATCATTGCATAGTACTTTTATCCAAATTGGTGCATTTGGGAAGTAAAAATTTTGTATAAAATTTGAATATGTTTTCTCTGATCCAGAGTGTCCTTTAATATTTTGTGTATGTGAAATATTAAAAGCTATAAGAATCATACTTAAAGGGAGACATGGAACTGTAGATTCATTTAATTTGTATTCTAGAAGGTCTGTGTTTTCGTTAATTGTTGTATTATTGAATTTTCGAAAATATCGGAGGAGTGTTTTATTTCCTAAAATGGTTGAATCTGCTTTGATAGGTTTAGTTTTATATTTGTGCCATGATTTCAGTTGTCGAATTACTGGGTCAAGGTTTTGATATTGTTTCAGTGTTGAAATTGTAATTGTTTCTGTTGGGGGGAGAAAAATGTTTTCGATTTCTAATGTAGATAAGGGTATTGTATCAAGTGGGTCGTGAAGGTCAAAAACTTGATTTATTGTGTATTTTGAATCATTTGTTTGTGGTCCTGATAAATTTATTTTATCAGTTAAATCTTCTTTTTCAATTAGTGGAAAATGGTCTTTCTTAGGCAGGTGTTGTTTTGTTCGTTTTTGTTGAGTGTTATTTTTTATCCATTGAGAATATGGGATTGGTTTGAAGGTTGATGTTCCAAGTAAATCAACTTCATAATGATTATTTTGACAATCTAAATAAAGTGGGAAATGTTGTAAATTATTTATTTGTGATTGTTCAATATCAGTTTTTACTGCATATTTGCATTCTAATCGGGGTGATGTTTCGTTTTCTGCAAGGTAGAATTTTATATTTTTGGGTATTTCAACTGTTGTTTTTCGTGTAAGTAATTCAGGTGGTGTATTTCGACTTAAGGTGTCTGGTAATGCAAGATTTTTTCCTGCAGTCCAAACTATATGTAAGTTTGGAAATTTCATTAGAATTAGTTGAAATCTGTAAACTCGGTGGTTTGGGTTAGATTTTTGTGTAAAGAGAAAGATGATTGGTTTATGGTCTGTGAATAAAACTGTTGGATGTTTTGATCCAAGTATCAGAAATTCATATTCTGTCAGTGTATATATTATGGCTGTACATTCTCTCATTAGAGTTGAGAGTCGTAGCTCTGCTTGAGTGAATAATCGAGAATTTGCTGATATCAAGTTCATTTTATTTGTACCATTATGTGATTGTAATAGTGCTGCGCCGATGCCAAAGTTCGAAGCATCGCACATTGCATAAAATGGTTGATTTGAGTCTGGAATTGTGTTTGAAATTTGTTCAGTTAAAAGTTTCTTTATTTCTTCAAATCGTGTTTGATGTTCTGTGTTCCATTCAAAATTATTTTGTTGTCTAAGGATGTTATAAAATGGTCGTAGATATAATTGCATTTTATAAACATATTTACTTAAAAAGTTTAACATTCCAAGGAATTCTTGGATTTTCTTTTTATTTGTTGGTGGTTGAAGTTTTTGAATAGCGTCAATGCGTGACTTCAGTGGAGTGATTGTTTTTCTTTCGATGTTATGTCCTAAGAATTTAACTCTTGTTAAAAAGAAGTGTGATTTATCGGGGGCGGCCTTCAGATTTTCGTTCTGAAGTATTTGGTGATATTTTTCTAAAACATTGAACATTTCGTCTTTTGTTTGTGATTGCATAAAAACATCGTCTAAATAGGTGATTGCGTTTTTCTTGAGTATTAGTGGTCTAAAAATTTTGCTCATAAAAGCTGAAAATGCTGCTGGTCCTATGGATATTCCATAGAATAGACGGTTAAATTCATATTGTTGGTTTCCGATAACAAATTGTGTTAAACGTCGTGATTGTTCATCTAGTGGCATTTGATTGTATGCACTATTCATATCGGCGGTTGTAAAGTATTTGCCGTTTATTTTTGTTAAAATAACTTGTATTGGTTCAATGGGCCAATTACATTTTGATTCGTCTATAAGTGAATTGAGGTATCTAGCATCGAGAACGATTTTTAATGATTCTCCTTTGGCTAGAATGATAACGGGGTTGATGAATGTGTTGCCTTTTGGTTGTTCTTCTTTATTAACTGGTGATATGATATTGTACTGTTCTAAAATATCGAGTAATCTGTTTACTTTATCATGTAAGTGAATTGGTACTTTACTTGCTCTCTGTTTTTTGAAAACTGCGTCTGGTTTTAATGGGAGATGTAGTGATGAACTGATTTTGCCAACATCGAATTTTGATGTTGCATAGATTGATGAATATTTTATTAGCTGTTTGGCTAATTTTTCAAATTCGTCTTGTGTTATTTGTGAATGTTGGAAATTAAACATTGTTAAAAATTTCTGTTGGTCCTCTGTGTAGTTACTTATATTGAATGTAGGTTTGAAATATGGAGTTTTTGTGAAATAATCCGTATTTCTGTTTTCGTTACTTATTATATTATTTATAGATAATTCTTCATTAAGAATTGTAGATTGGCAAATATCTAGTAATTGGAGTATATTATTTACGCGATAGGCTTTTTCGTGTATTGGTGATATTGTAGCGTTGGTTTCACAATATCCTAAAAGTCCTAAAGGTAATGTTACTTGATAAGGTGTGTTGTTATAAACATGTAAGGAAATAATATCTGAATTCGAATTTTTCAAATATTTTATTGAAGAGATTGTGATTTTGAAAAATTTATGAATAGGTTTGAATTCAAAATCTGACATATAAAATTTTTGTTTGTTTTGTTCTTTATCATATTGGTGAACTTGTTTGATTGAAAAATTATAGATGTTTCCTGATAGTGGTTTCAGGTGTTTTCTTTGTTGGTTAAATATCGGATAGAATTTTGAAAAGAATGGTGGTTGTTTATTTAATCTTTGAAAAAATGTTAAGGATGTTTCTTTTGTTTTTGTGTATTTATCTTTGATTAATATTTTACTATTTAGGATGTTAATTGTTGGTATATACTTCGAAATAAATGGTATTCCAATGATATTATATTTAATATCAGTGATATGGAATATTTGTTTAAATGGCTTATTTAAAATTTTGCTTTGCTCCATTGTTCTGGTAGGGAGGAGAAATAATTGGATTTTTCCGTAGTTTATCAGTGTTGATCCTTGTGCTGTTGCTAGTTTGCTGGAGGTTTCAAGAGGTGTTAGCTTTGGGTGTAAGGATTTTATTTCATTCCATGTGGGGATGTTTATTATGTTTGATTCTGCTCCTGAATCAATTAAAAAATCTATTTCAAGGTCTGGTGGTTGAAATTCTTTATTTCTTGGGCTTTCTAAGAGAAATGGTATTGTCCAAATTTTTTCTTTGGGTTGTTCTTTTTGTATATTTTGGTAGATGTGGTTTGTATTCAAGCATTTTGTTTTGACATTTTGATTGGGTTGTTCTGTAGTATTTTTTGCATTTGTTTCTTGCGTTGTTGGTGTGGAATTTATGGGTGTAGTGTAATGATTTTGAAGAAATTCTGATTGATTTTCATATATGTGTGATGGAAAGGGTTGTTCATATATGACAGATTCATAGTCATTTTCGACTTTTATCATATTGATAGCAAGAGTGTTTTCAGTATCACTTTCTGAATCTGATGATGTACAATTTATTTGATTGAGTTGTAACGTATCAGTAACTGTGTCATCAATACCTGGGGGGTCTGATGTTGTTTCTGGGTTAGATTGTACTTGATTGATTTGCCTTTGATGTTTAGGTGTATTACTTCTATGGCGATTATTAGAATTATTATAGTTATTATTATTCCTATGTGGTGATTGGGAATAATTTCTGTAACGATTATTATAACTTGGGTGTCGATTTTGTGAATTATTTCGCGATCTGTTTTGGTAGTTATTGTTTGGTCTGTTATAGTTCGATCTATTATATGAGTTATTCCTTGATCGATTGTTCGGATAATTCTGGTTTCGGTTGTTTGAATAACTTCTATTTCGATTATAGGAGTAGTTTCTATTCCTATTGTATGATGAATTTCGTGATTGGTTGTTTGGATAGTAGTTATTTCTTGATTGGGAATTAGATCTAGAAACAAATCGTTGTGTGTTTGAATTTGATCTGGAGTAGTTATTTCGACTATTTGGTCTATTGTAGTGATTTTGTGATGAATTATACGTGTTTCTTCGTTCTGGTGATCTTCCTCTATAACTTGAGTTATATGGTGATTGATTTCTTGTATAACTTGTATTGTTCGGAAGTGGCTTTCCTGAACTGTTGTTGCTGTATACATTTTTGTTTGGTAGATTTTGATCTTTTTTCATGTATTGATAGAATGATTTATTTGGTTCTTTGTATTTTTGAGGTTTATTTTGACTATCTTGCTGTTTTTGTCTACATTCGGAAATACTATGTCCGTATCGTCGGCAATAATTACACCATTTTTTGAAAGATGGTTTGCCTTTGAAGTTTGGGTTCTTTTCATAAATATTGAGTATTTCAGTGATTTTTTCAACGAGGTCTGTTTCTGATTCCTGTATATTCTTAATGTTAGTGGAAGTCGTTTCAATTTTGTTAACGTATTGTAATTTCAGATTTTCCGTTTCTTCTAGTTTCATCGTGATTTCTGCTTGTTCTAGTTTGTCTACTAGTTTTCGAAAATCTAAATCGGGTTCTCGAATTGAAGAAGGATGAGATGCTCTCTTTTTTATTGCTATTTTCCTTAATTGTGGTGTTAAGGTCATCATTAAGATTTCTGTCATCTTTGTGTTTTTATAGTCATGTGTATTTAGTGAATATGCTTTTCGAACTAGTGTTTCGATTCGTACTGCTATTTGCTTGATGGTTTCGTTTGGTAATCTGCGAATTTCATTACATAAAACTCTTTGTTGTTGTTTGTTTCTTTCGGAGTCAAACATTTTTGAAAATTCTTGTGTAAATCTTTTCCAGTTTGATTTTATTTCTAGAGGTAGTACTGAAAACCATTTTTGGGCTGCGCCATCTAAGGTTGTTTGTATCAACGCTGTGCGTCGATGTATCCAGTTTTGATGTAGTGGCGTATTAATTGGTTCAGGTCCTATATTTAAAATCAAATTTGCTGTTACTGCATTTAAATAATCTTCTACAGAGTATTCAGGGTCTGTTCCTGTGAAAACCATTAAAGGTTTGTTTGATGTTATTGATGATCCACCCATAAGGTATGGATTCATTGTCATTTGTAATGATTCTGCTGCATTTGGCATTTGAGAAAAATTTGAAAGTTGGTTTCTTGTTATTTCATGTTGTTGAAGATAATATGGGAGTGGTATTTCATTTTGCATTTGTGATGGTTGATATGAGTGTGCAGTCATTGGATTTTGTTGTTGAATTGGTTGAGAAGATTGTGTATTAATTAGATTTTGTTGTTGAATTGGTTGTTGATTATGTGCATCTATTGGTTGTGGAGAAAAATTTCTATGATTTGTATGTGTTCTCTGTATTCCTTGTCTACGATATTCTTGAGTATTTGGTGCAAATATATCTGGTTGTAAGAAATCATCATCTGAGGATAAATAATCCATTTGATAAGATGTCTGTTTTTTATTTTTATTTTGTTGAAAAAATGGGTAATTTTCACTGCGATCCTGTGGAGGATTTGGTTGAAAATTTTTGGAATTATATTGGGCTGTTGGGTTATCCCAGTTTCGAGGTTTTGTATATTGGTTAAAATTCCTTTGTGGTTGATAATTTGTTTTTGATGGATGTGTATAATTATAATTATGGTCTGCAAAGTTGTTTCTAGTGAATGTTTTGCGTGTTTTTGATGGTATTATCATGGGTCTGTATGTTTGGTAATCCATATGTGAATATTTAGGGGCAACCGAAGGTTTAACGGTTGATTGTAAGGTTACCTGTGTTTGTGAAGGATTTGTATTTCTTGGTGTTGTTAAATTTGGGCGTATTGGTGAAATACTTTGTTGTGTAGTTGTTGTGTGTACAATTTCTTCATTTATGAAGTGTGATGGTGTCTGGATATCTTGTTGAGTAAGATTCCTAGTTCCATTGAGGTTTTCATTGTGTATGACTGTAGAGTTTAAACTATTATTTTGTGTATCGGGTAAAAATGTATTATAGTTTAATGGAGTTGCATCAATTGTTAATGGTATTACTCTTACATAATCTCTTATGTAAGATATTGTACCTATTGCTTGACTTGAGATTGATTGTGGAAAGCTTATAAATGCGGGATGAGACCATTCGGGGTCCCAAACATAATCTGATTGTTCTGTGATAGCGGTATCATCGTTCGAGTTTTGGGGTCTAAAATTTTTTCTTGCTTGTGCAATTAAATCAATATTGTGTGTGAAATAATCTATTATGAACCATGCCAAAATTTTTTGTAGATCGTGTTTTGTATGTTGTGAAACGTCGTCTTTCGTGAAATTTTCTTTAATGATGTTTAAATAACTAGAGAGTAGTGTGATTTCATGTCGTACTCTTAAATGTTTAGATGTTTCTGTCGGTGAGACATTTGTTAATGGAAGTTCATTTTCTAATATCGAAATATAACTATATATTATTGCGAAAACTTCATTGGTGAATATGGAGTTTGCTCTTTGTGAGTTATGGTATTGGATGCTTTTTATATATTCTGAAAAAACTTTCGAAAATTCTAAATCAAGATCGTCTGTTTGAATAGTATATGTTCTATTATTGTGGTTTGGGGAGGTGAATTCTATAGAGTAGATTCCATACTGTTGTGTTATGTTGCATATATCTTTTAAGTAGTGGTCTATGATTTGTCTTTTGATTTTTACGTCTGGGAACTCTGTTTTACATGGACTAATTCCGGGTTCAAATAAATTTACGAGTAAATTTTGACAAAATATGTGTTGTCCTCTATCGGTATCTGCATCTATTATAAAAGGAAAGATTTCATCATCATCTGGAGTTTCGTCACCTGGGGTGTGTGTTGAACTCATTTTTTCGTTCGATGACTGTTAATATGTAATTATTAATGTGTCGAATTGGTTGATTCCAATTGTATAAATGTACTGGTTTGTGTTTATACTGTTTTTTTATTCTTCTTTTTCCTCTTTGTGATGAATTTGAAGTTGTTTCTGAGTCAGAAAAATATAATTGATCGTGAAGTGGGCAATTTTTATCTATTGATTCTTTTAGTTTGTAAAGTTCGTCTAAACTGTTGGTTTCTGATTCTGAAAATGCGTTTCGATTTTTTGAAAATCTTTTTCGTGTTATTTGTCTTTGTTTAGTTATTATTTTCCTCTTTAGTGTTTGTCGTTTTGTTCGAATGTATCCAACTGTTTGTGTATGAGGTGTGATTACAAGGTCGTATTTTTTGTTATCTATTTCACAATTGTGTAAAATGATTGTTTGTTTATTTCCTAGGTTTTTAAATGACATAAGGTTTAGAATGACGGATGCAAAGGTTGTTAAATGATTTCTATTTTCTTAAACTGTTAGTTCTTACGATTTTTTGGTTAGCTTAACCTGGGTCTTTTTGTTCAGGGTTGGAGAGAAAAGTATATCGATTCCGAAGAATGATTTTTACTTTCTCGTGACTAGTATAAGCTAAGGTGTTAACTTACTTAATCTTACTTAGGGGTAGTGATTGTGTTCAAGGGTTGGAGAATAGTAAATCGATCCACAAGGTTCAGGTATAATTAGAACGCGAGTAGTTCGTTAGATACTATTTTAAACTTACTAAGTCTAAGATTTATCCTGGGTCTGGTAAGAGGGGGGGGTCAAGTGAAGGATGAATAACCGAAGTTCTTCACTGTTTATCCTAATTTGAATGATTAGTTTTGTTCAAAAATTTCTATTAGTCTTGGGTCTTTAGAAAGGGTTGGGTAGTGAATCGACGTTTGAGGTCGTTAGACACTAATTAAGTGGGTGGGGGAGAACAAAGTTGTTCTGTTTGATCCAAGGATAAGCCTTGATGATCAAATTTAAAATTTAATTAAGTAGAAAATGATTTAAGATCCAAGGATAAGCCTTGATGATCTGGTTTTAAAATTAAGTGACTTTAAATTTTGATAAAGTTTTAAATTTGTGTAAAGGAAAGATTTAGTGTTTTGATGATATTAGTGAGTTGATGATTGCTGTTATGTTTTAGGTGATGAAGCTGGAACAACAGGATGATTTATGATTACTAACCATTTATTGTCATGCTACTAATTTTTATTTTTATTTTCCAATAAATATTTTTCAAACATGTTTTGTATATTACTGCAGAGTTTTAGGAAAACGATTTTAGATCTTTTTATCAATCGTTATTGTATAATATTAATTTTGTTTAGCGCCTGAAATGATTTTGAAGAGTAACTTCAAGGTTTTATGTTTGCAAATGGAAATCTAAATTCATTGCAAGTAATATTCGAAATATAAAAGTTTGTTCTGGCTTTTGCCGAACTATCATATAACTATACGGCAAGTTTCTACTTTGTCGTATGTCGTCTTTGGTTCGAGGTCTTCTTCCAATTCCGGGTAGTTCTGTTATGGTTCGGAATATTGGCTCTGATCTATTGAGTCGGAGAGACATTTCAATTAAATTATTGTCGTATAACATTTTGTAAATGTTTTTGTCTAATTTCTAATCTATTTTTGGTTAATTCTAATCTAGTAAGGTCTTGTTCGAGACTTATGGTCGCACCAGATGAGTTAGGACCGAAGTGTAACTCATAGAGTAATTTCGGATAGGGTACACCGTCTGCTCGTCACGCTATCTTATTTTCGGCCGGATAGATTCGTGCAACTTCTTAGTCTAATACCGATCCTAATCTTACTCTTATACTATCTAGTCTCAGGTTGTTTAACTAGTCTCTGCTAGGCTCAATAGATCTAGGGTATACTGGTTTATTGCGGCTGCTGAAGTGCTCGGGAGAGTCCAACTAATTTCTAAGTTAAATTCAAATCTCTCTGGTGCTGAAATTACAAGTAACTTCAGCACTTACAAATAAGTGGGTTGTTAGTTAGATGGATCATGATTGGTTAATATTAAATACTTTACATTGGTAAAACATTTAATTTATCCAATCATAAAATATAGTTTAGATCAGGTTCCAAATGCTTCGCTTTGCTTTTTAGGAAGCGACTTTTAGGTTACGATATTAATTTTTCTCACTTTCTCGCGTTCCCCGGGTCGAGATCCCGCTCAAAAACCGCTCAAGATTTGAGCGGTTTGTGCTGTTTTCCAGCAAGATTTGAGCTGTTTGAGCGGTTTGGGCGGTTTGGGCGTTTTTTTTTTGAAAAAACCGCTCAAACCGCTCAAATCTTGCTTAAGAAACCGCTCAAAAACCGCTCATTTCTTGCGGTGATTTTTGAGCGGTTTTCCTGCAAGATTTGAGCGGTTTGAGCGGTTTGGGCGGTTTGGGCGTTTTTTTTTTGAAAAAACCGCTCAAACCGCTCAAATCTTGCTTAAGAAACCGCTCAAAAACCGCTCATTTCTTGCGGTGATTTTTGAACGGTTTTTCAAGCAAGATTTGAGCGGTTTTTGAGCGGTTTTTGAGCGGTTATCCCGGGTCGAGGTCCCAGGCTCATGTCCATACTTTCGCGACAAAACTTTGGCATGTCCAGACTTTCCAGACCATAGTTAGGCATTCCAGGCTTTGGCGACCAAAACATGGCATTTCTAGACTTTTGCGACCATGATGATCCGTTGCAACTATCGCGCCGAAGCAGAGGTGGCGCGACCAAAACATCGCGACTCATATTTGGTATGTCCAGACTCTCGCGACCAAGAGTTGCCATTTCCAGACTTTCGCGACCAGAATTTCAAAAGCATGAATGAATTAGAATGCAGAGTATTCAGTATTCATTGTGGTGCGTAATTTATATTGGCTTCGCTGCGCCACACTAGTTTCAGGGCGGCATGGCCTTATGGATAAGGCGTCTGACATCGAAGCAGAAGATTGGGGGTTCGAATCCCTCTGTGGTCTACTTTTTATTATTAAATCTTGCGCGGTTTTTGAGCGGTTTTTTTAGATAAACCGCTCAAAACCGTTCAAATCTTGCGCGGTGTTTTTAGATAAACCGTTCAAAACCGCTCAAACCGCTCACTTTGAAGCAAGATTATGAGCGTAATTGTCTAAAAAAAACGCTCAAACCGCTCAAATCTTGCTTCAAATTAGGTGAAAAATCTCGACTCGGGTCGCCTGACAACTTCAATCAAATCACCTCTCAATCCAAGTTATTAAAGCTTCATAAGTTATTCAAAGTCCCCTTTCTTCTAACTGATATAAGACCGAAGGTAGTTAAAAATCTGTTAACTAACGACTACTCGAAGGATTAGTTACACATTGAGAAAGCTGAAAACAAACCCCAACGTCTCAAGTAACACCTCTTCTTCAGTAAACGTCATTAAAACACTCGAAACCTTGAACTTAGCGTTTTACAATTTTGTTATTCGAGACCATTATCTTCTGCTTTTATCAAATGGATCGAGCGAGGAAGCCTTCGAAGAAAACACTGATTAGATTTTAAACCAGTTGGTGTCAGAAGATTTCCACTAAACAATAAGAGACGATAGATTTTTTCTTGTTTCACTGCTTAAATCTTCCTAATAGCTATACCTACCAACTGTTTGAGCTTTAGATAAAAAAATTCGTTGAAGTGTTTTAACTCTAGAACTTAAATTTCTAAAAGAGAATTGTGGCAAAATGGCTCATCAAAACTTCATCCTGTTGAAAAATTTTTTAGAATTAAATCCAGTCTTCGAAAAAGATTCTTTCAAAAAAACTTTCCATACACTTTGTTAAAAACTGTTCAAATTGTTCTTCATAATTTGTAGAGCGAAAAAGAACCAAAAAAACTGAAAAAGAAATAAAACTATCCTCGAATTAAAGCTTCACTTGATTGGTGACGTTCTTAAGTTAGAATTTATTCGCCTGGCAACTTTCAGAGAGAACAAATCAAAAAATCTCAGTCTTGAAAACTTTTAAACACTTGATTTTTAAATTTTCAACCAATTTCCTCAACATTTTGCACAAATTAGATTGAGAGAAAAAATTGGGCAAAAAATGAGTTTTTATAATCAAATAGTGGCAAACCAAATTTCCAATAAGTTCAAGAGCAATTTTTTTTGCGCATCACCATCTGTCAACCATATCTTTTGAGTAATTTTTTTTTGAGCTTGAGGTTTTCTGACAAAAAAATTACTGGTAACAAAAATTGTTATTTTCACTTCTTTTCTTCGAGTCAAAAAGTTTGATAAATTTTCAATGAAATTTATCAATAAAAAACTCGAATAAAAAATTTCGAAGCATGGAAATTAGTATTTGAGATTTTTTGCTGTTCGAGACGATTTTTTTTCTGCTGACTCTGATTTGGATTGAGCGAGCAAGCAGGGTTACAAGAAACTGATTCGTTATTAAATCAATTATTGTCAGACCGAAATTCCGACTCAATTGATTTTTTTGACTGTTGCCACCGCTCATATCTTTGTTATAACCATATTGGAAAGCGTTTAAGCTTATAATAAAAAATGCGTTGAATTCTCATGATTCTAGAATTCAAGATTCCAAGTAAGAACTGTGAAAAACCAGCCGGAAAGTCAGCAAAAAAAATTTCGCATTAGAATGAATTTAGGAAAAAGTACCAGTTTTTGAAAAAGACTATTTTAGGAAACTTTCCATACTATTTTTTGAGCACTTTTACAAACTTTGTATCGAACACGAAGTAAGCTTTAAAGATTTACTTTTTTCGAGACAAAGTGTTCTTCTGCTTTACTCAAAATGGATCGAGCGATGAAACTGTCGTACAAAACATTGATTAGATTTTATAGCAGTTGGTATCAGAAGTATACCACAAAAATTCGGAACATTTGCTTTTCTCATGTTCTCTTTGCTTGAAAGTTTTTTATAACCTAGTAGCAACCGTTTGAGGGCAAGATTTAAAAAAATCATTGAAATATCTTAATCCAAGAGAATAAGATGAAAAAAGATGGAAACTCGTCAAATAACTTTTTCCCGTTGAAAGAAATTTAACAAAAAACCCAGTCTTTGAAAAAGATTATTTAAAAAAATTTTCATACTATTTTCTGAGAACTGTTTTATTTAATCTGAAAGGAGAAAAAAAAACAAGAAAAATACTAATAGAATTCAAGTTGCACCTTAAAGTTGTGATTCTAAAGTTAGATCTTAATCGCATTATTACTACCAGAGAAAATTGAGTAAAAAAATCCAATCTTGAAAAGTGTCAAAAACCTGAAATCTATATTTTTAATTACAGTTTAATTTGATGTTTTTGTAAAAATTGGATTGAGAAAAAAAACCTGACAGGCATTGACTTTTTTGTTTCAGTTGGCACGAAAGCAAAATTCCAGAAACTTGAGCAGAATTTTTTCTTGCGTATAAATTTTCAAGTACCATCTTAGCGTTTCTTGGGGTGAAAATTGGTTGCATATTAAAATTCAACCAATTTTTGGAAGATTTTTTGCGATGTTCATGTCTTCTGACACAAAAATTAGGTGAAGCCATTTTTGATTTTTTATCTTTAATTTTTGCCCTAGCAGAAAGGAACTATATCGGTGAAATATATTAAAATGAGGAAAAAATAGACAAAAACTGATATTTCTAATCAAATGGTGCAAACAAAAGGTTTCCACAAACTTTATGAGCAATTTATGTTCAAGTACCATCTAATTGATTCTCGGGGTAAAAATTGATTGTCATAAAATTGAGGTCATTATGTAATTATAAAAATTTAAAATCAGTGAAAAATATTTGCTTTCCAAAAAACTTTTGTTTTCCTAATATTATTAGACTAAAATTAATTATACACCCATTAGGTAACGACTAATAGAAGAAGTAGTTTCACACTTAGAAAGCTGAAGCAAAATTTGAAAAATCAAGTAACACTTCAACCCCAGTAGGCAGCATTAAAACACTCAAAGCCTGGGAGTTAGTACTTAACACACTCGAAGCCTGGAAGTTAGTGTTTAAGTTAGTGTTTAAGATCGAGTAAGGAAGCCGTCATAGAAAACACTGATTACATTTTAAACCTGTTGGTTTCAGAAGATTTCCAATAAAGCAATGAGAGAATTGCTTTTTATTCCCGGTTTTCACTACCTAAATCATGGTTATAACCCTGATATCAACCGTTTGAGCTTTAGATAAAAAATTTCGCTGAATTGTTTCAACCCTAAAAAATAAAGTTTGAAAAGAAAATTGTGACAAAATAGCGCATCAAATAATTTCTTCATGTTGAAAGAAACTTAAGAAACATATCACCTTTTTGAAAAATATTCTTAAAAAAAAATTCCATAAAAAAACGGTTTAATTTGTTCTGCATAACATGTGGAGTAAAAAAAAATTGAAAAAAACTATCATCGAATACAAGATTCACTGCATTGTTGAGATTTTTGATTTAGATGTTATTCGCCTGGTCTTGAAAACTTTAAACACCTGATTTCTAAGTTTTTAGTCAGTTTCTTTGATGTTTTGCACAAATCGGATTCAGCAAATAGAATTGCACAAAAAATGATTTTCTCACTCAAATGGTGTAAAAACAAGTCTCCACATTCATAGTTTAACGTTGGAGTAACTGAGTAACTCTGAGATATTTTCTGAGTTACTTTAAATGATATATTCTCGCAAAAAAAGTACCCGAATCGCGGTGCTCATTTTATGCTTCGACTTTCAAAGTCGAGCTTATGTTAGTTCTCGAACGCAAAGTATGAGTAGAGGCAAGAGTTTGGGTCGAGCAGAAATTTAAAAAATACCTCGGGCACGGTTGAACCATATTCGAGCACTGTCGGAAAAGACTTTCAGCACGGGCGAATTATACCTCGAGCATGGTCGAGCGCGGTCGGAAAATACCGAGTGTACCGCTGTAGTTCGAAGTCAAGCTAAAAATTATACTCAAATTTTTGTCTATCAACATATTTTGGGCTCAAAATGCCAACCGTTTTTCCCAAAGAGGAGAAAAAATAGATAATTCAAAATTACTCTACGTGGCATTTATATTGCAAATAAATCTAATCTTTTCCTTCTAATAAAAAAAATCTTAAGATGGATTTTACTCAAGAAGCATAAATTATAACATTAAATTTTGAAAAATTCATGTTGTTCCAAAGTCGAAACAAACCCAAACTTGGTCAAGCATGGCCGATACATATTTTACTTGGGTCGAGAATGGTCGATCGAGCACATTTGTTTTTTGGTCGGGCACGGTCAAAACATACCGAATTTGGGTCGAGCGCAATCGAAAAATACCGAATTGGAGTAAAGACGGTCGAAATTTACCAAAGTCGGCACCACGTCCCGGCTATTACTTTGGTTTCCTTGAAATCAGCCAAGCATTATCACAATCATCTGATCATAGTGTAATCCACTTCGAACAGGTGAGCATATTGTTTTCAATTTGCTCTGTCGAGATATCGCAAATCAATTCTCTATTTTGTTTCTCAGCGCCTCAAGAGAGTTATATGATTTTCGATGAATTTCTAATTCCCGTGCCAAGTCTCATTTGTTTTTGCAAAAAGCTGCTTCACCGTTCAAGAAAAATCAATAGCCGTTGGATGAATCACGAAGAACTGTTTTTCTTGCAATTTTTTTTGCATTTAATGTATACTATCTGCTTCGCATTGGTGATTTTCATTATTTACTGTTCCAACCTCCGAAGACAAGAATAAAAAGTTTGAGCTCGAATTGATTTTTTCAGGATAATGTTTGAAATTATATCCAGCAATTTTTTCCTGATTTGTTGAAATTAGAAGCAACAATTTTTGTTGATGCCCACGTATCAGTGTTAGAAACAAGTCACCTGATTTTCTTTTTCTTATCTATGGTGGTTTAAATTTGATATCATTTCGATGACATTTTTTTTTAACGCGCGATATTTTTCTCAGTAAAACCTGAGCGGAAAGTTAATTATTACTAAGGCATGCAATCAATTTTTTTTTCCATTACGAGGCCAAACTGTGCATTCTCTGCATTGTAAGCGGAATCCGCAACAGGCCAACATCAGATTTGTCGCGAAATCCACAACATTGCTACTTTTCTTTGATCTTCTATGCTGTTTTGGATTCCACAAACAAATACCTAAATCATTGTCCCGCTCAAAATCGCTCGAAAAATAGGCAAATTTGCGGAATCCGCAACTGTATTAGCGAAATCCAGAACAGTTTGTGGAATCCACAAACAAATGATAAAAAATTTGTACCTTTAAATTGAGCTGTTGCTGAATCCACAACTGTAAGTCGAATCTGCAAATTGTAAGTGGAATCCGCAAATTGTAAGTGGAATCCGCATTTTGTTTGCGGATTCCCTTTACACATATTCCCTTTATTTATATGTGTATGAGCCGTTAAAATTATATCTTTTAAATGCATGATTGATTTCACTAGAATAGAAATTTACTAGAATGGAAATTTACTAGAATAGATCAGTGTTTGGGATTAATAGAATCCCAATTACTGACCAGTATTTGGGAGCGATGGAATCCCAAATACTGAACAAATTCGACTATTTGCTATGCGTTGGGTTTCTAATCACTCTCAACCTAATGACTCCAAATAATGGATATATTCCATATTTATTCCACTTTTTTCCAGTTTTTGGGATTTCATCAATCCCAAACACTGACCAGTATTTGGGATTGATGGAATCCCAAATACTGACCTAATTTGTCGATACGCTGTGTGTTCCATACACTCTCAGCTCAATGACTCCAAATATTGAAATTGTTCGGTGTTGTGTTTACAAAATACTAAAAGATGACATCCACCGATTTAGGTAACCAATGTTTTCAGACTTCGTGGATTCGGCTGACAATGGTTAAGTCTTTGCTTTTAAACTCCGCATTGCTAGAGATAAGAATTCCAGCTCAGCTTTTAATTGTTCATATGCAAGTTCAGTATTGAACAAAATTCGGAATCCCCTTACAGTTTGCGGAAATCACTTACAGTTGCGGAATCCAGAACAACTAGCTATATTTGCTTGTTGTGGAATCCGCAACGAAACAAATGTGCCGACAAAATTTAAGTTACAGGTGTATGTATGCGGAATCCATTGAAATTTTGTTTGTGGAATCCACTTACATTTTGGATCATTTTTAAAGACTTGTCACTGGAATCCAGGAACATACAGACACAAAATTGGGCCAATATTCATTGCACAGTTTGGCCTCGTAATGTTCGCTCCAAAGAAAAAGTATTATAGTTTTTTTGAAGATACAGAGTATTTAGAGCATTCAAGGCTTTGCTTTTAAACAAGCAGTTTTTTTCAAAGTTTGTGTTAACAAAACCAGATTTTTTTCACCATTTGAGGTTAAACTTTGGTTTTTACAAAAGCACCTAATAAGGGTATCAAACACCATCCGATAGTTACCGAAATAATATATCAACTTTGGTTCTATAGAATTGCTTGCACAGCAATTAATTAAAATGTTTTGATGAATCGGACCTTTTGCTTCCTCGAATGTTGCCGCCTGCGATCGAGTTCAGCCTCAACTTGGGTTTGCTGTAATTTAAGATTTTAAGAAAAGTGTCACATACCAGACTCCGATCCATTTTTTTTAAACTGGTTTGATAAAGATCTTTCCTTCCTAACTTCGTCGAACTGCCAGCTCTCACTTGTTCTTTTTTTAAATTGTAAGCTAGCCATGAAATTTTTAAACTTGACGTGAGTTAAGGTAGTAGTTGAGGTGGGTTGAGGTGAGGTAAAGGTGAGCACTTTTAGCCTTAACTGTTGAGGTAATTTAAGGTGCTTTTTAAAATAAATTTACCTCAACTTTTTTCGGAGTGCAATTTTTATTTTCCCAATGCCTTCTGTTATTAAAAAACTAATGATCAAATCACTTAAATTTGAAAATCATTAGAAATTTAGAAAGATAATGATTGTAGGTTTGAATGTCATTTTTGTCCCAAATCATCGGGGTTTGAGCTGCTTCTTTCATCTCCGCCTTCTTTGACAGGTTTCTAAAATAATGGAAGGGTTAAATTTAGGTCCATGCTTTGGGTCCATTTGATGTTGAATATTTAAGAAAAGATTTGAGAACAATAAGCTTGCATACTTTACCCATGAGTGCTACCTTTATAATGAAACGTTATTAAAATTGTAGAATAACGTTTTGAATCATTTCTTTCCGCCTTTTTTGCCCGCTTTTTTCTCCTTCTTTTTGCAAATGGCGGCCATTATAGCGAGAATTAGGCACACAAGAGCAAGTGCGCAGCCAACCCACAAAAATGCCATCCACATGTCGAGTCCTTTGTTTCCCGTTTTAGTAAAAACATTAGTGACCTGCGATAAAAGATTTCGCAAATCGCTACTTTTGACCGTCATGTAGGCTGCCGCAGAAACTCCAATGATCACTAAAATTTATATGAAAAAGAAACTACTCTTGGAATAATAACTGAAAAACATAGCCAACATAAAGTTGGAAAATAGTCATGAACGCAAAAAAAATAGGCCAAAAAATATTGTTTTTTTGAAAAAATTTCTCAATGATTGAATTTCAAACGAAAAAAAAACTTCGGCGTTGAAGCTATTTGAATTTAAAAAACACTGTATAATTGACTTTTTTTTGTTAAAAATTGCTCATTTTGAGAAACTGGATCATTAGAGTAACTTTTTATTGCGTTGGGAAATCTGAAAATCAAAACCACTTTCAAAAGTATAGAAGTCGATTACAAATCTTAAGACTTTTTCCTGAGAAACAAACAAAAAAATGACCAGGACATATATAAAAGGTGTGTTCACTGCGATCAAGTCCTTAACCTTCCCAATGCGCCTTAACGGCTCTGAAATTTGTACAATATTCAAAACAATTGAAATTTCAGAATTGTATCCTTTTCAGGTCTTTTGATAGGTTAACTTTTTATAGGGGCACATAGTTCGCCTCAATTCAAATTCGAGCGACTGCCACGCTAGATTACAATGCCACTTACACGCGTCAACTACACTCACTTACACGCATATTATCTATCGTGCTTTCATTGCCATAAATTGTCCGAACTCGGCAGTTTTCAAACCCCCATGCCATTGTCTGAATTGGCAATTTTCAAGCACCCATACAAACGCCGATTTAGGAATTTCTCGAGGGGGGGGGGGACTGTTCGGGTTTTCAAAAAAAATTTCTCGACCTTTTTTTAACTCGACCAAAAATAGCTGTTTTTCGCTAACATAAATTATATAATTTTTTGAAACAAAACTGGCCAAACTGGAATTTTTGAGGCCTTGTTATTCTACAGCAGATGATGACTTGAATATCGTTTCGAAGTTCAGCTCAAAACTTCAAAACGATTTGGATGCACATGTAACAGAATTAAAGTTTGTCTTAAAAACAAAAAACCACACCAAGCACATCAGATTTTATTTTTCCCACGCCAGAAAACCTAAATATTAAAATATAGACAAGTCTTAAGGGGTTTTATGTTCCTAAGAACGCTTCTATGGCTCTTTCTAATTAATATGTCAAACGACGCCCTGCTATCCTCATATTTCAGTTATTTATTTGGCTACATTATAATGAACACTTTTCATTGATCAAATTTCAAAATTTCAATTGTGGATTGCTGCAAAAATGATGACAAAGAAGTTTTGCATTCTTCTTTAGAAAAATCAGAACTATTTTTGTTAAGTGCAAAAAAAACCAAAAAAGAAGTTATACATTATTGTTGAGAATAAAATCAAAACTGTTTTTGCAATTATAAGAAGTTGAGGTTAAATTTTGCATTGTGCTGAAAAAACCAAATAATTTGACCACAAACGTCATTTATGGCTGTTTTCACAAAATTGTGAGTACAGTGCAAAAATTTTGGTCGAAATAAATAAGATCCTTATAGTGATTTGACCGAACTTAAAAAAAAGCGGCCCCTTCTCTCCCAAAAAAAATCCTAGATTCGCCCCTGCAAACGGTCCTGATTGCTTTCTGAATACTTTGTTATCTCGATACGCAGCAGTTTTGTTTGGCTTCAAGCGATTGAAGCTATTGACATCATTTGGTACTGACAACTTATTTTTTAACAATAAGAATCATTCTTGATCCCTATTTGTTATTTTATTTCATTTTCAGACATCTAGCAATTCAGGTTTCTGCTTTGGTCGTCTTTTTTTCCTAGCTCAAATGAAAAAAAGTTTGAAACAAACCTGCGACTCCACAGAATGAAATGAGTGCGATCCAAAAAGGACAGTTCTGTCTGCATACTTTGCAGCAGGTGGCTGCTCCGAACATTCCAGTCACAACCAGCATGAATAGAAAAGCGATAAAGTGAAGCGCAAAAACGGTGTCCACTTCTAAAACAAGTCAAAATTTTTGATAAAAATTTGCCAAAAAAACTTCCTTTACAATTTTTATGACTGTTTGTTTTTGAATGCTTATTTGAGGAACGATTTTTTAAATTTTGTTGCGTAATGCCCAGAGATATAGCTAAATCTAGGTTTTAAATAAACCTGATTGATTTTTTAAAACATCAAAATTTGTGGACCTTTTATGTAAAACGAAAATAATTTTTGGAAAACTCTCAGAGAAGCATTAACTTTGATCTTTTTTGTTTTAGGGAGCTCGTAAAGTTATTTTGGTTCATTTAAAAAGCTTGAAAATATATTTGGAGCTTCATGCTCCTCGACAAAAAGCCCAACAACAGTTCTCTGGAAATTTTCGTCAAATGAATAATTTAAATTAAATATGTACGCTTCTATTAACTCTATTGATTAGTACAATTGAATAAATGCGGAAAATTTTGGTTATTGTTATGAAAGTGAAATGCTTTTTGTCAAGGAGACTCTTGCACTTGCGAAAGCAAAAAGTTGTTCGCCAGTAAAAATTCTAGGCTCTTTTTCTTGCTATAACTCCTTCCCCCACCAGTATCTTTCCGATTGTTACAAAAACTGGCATGCGGACTGATTAGGTCACGACAAACACTTGATATTATACCTAATTTTGTAAAACCCCTTATCACACCACTAAATTGGTGTCAATGTGATACCTAGCATGGTGTTAAAGCGTTCTTTTGTAGATCGTCAGATCGTGAAATCGATTCCCAGCCATGGAAATGATAGTGTGCGAGGACGAGCTCTCACTTGCCTTCTACTTTTGAGCCTACCACAGCCTCACCGGCTTTGGCTGCAATGGTGGTGCCACGTGAAACTTCTTGACGCAACAAAACATCTTTGAATCGCAAAAAAGAGCATCGCTCAACAAAACACTTCAGTCTGGAATGTGGGGAAATAAGAGAAACGGATTATGCTTAGACAGGCTGGATGGGACTTTCAAAAATCCTCTGCGACCCCAGAAACCGAAATTATAGGAGGCGGGGAGAAGGAAAAGGAGTTAAATTTTTCCAACCCATCAAAAAAGTAAGTAAATAAGAAATAACCCCCTCCCCACTTTTTGCAAGGGGAATAGTTAGCAAGCTCCCTCACCACAAACTTGCAATTCAAAAAACGTAAATAAATTTTTTCACCTTGTTCGTTTGTTACAAAAATTGGCATAGCTGACTAATTCGTAGTTATTTTTGTGAGCTTTGTTACTTGATTTGGTTACATCATAAAATGGTGCTTAAGTGAGGTGGGCTGGAGATGATGGCTGGAAAAGCAAATTTAGCAAAGCCGGCTGAGCCGAGCCGAGCCGAGCCGAGCCGAGCCGAGCCGAGCCGATCCCGCTATTTAAACGTCTACCCTTGTATGGGATAACTTCAAATTAATTTGTGTTATGCTTACCCTTTACTTTGCCGAGTTCAACATATGGATTGTAGTAGAAAGCAATTCCACTGTAAAAGCGCAAAATATTTTTCAACCGATTGTATAAACAAAGGTAATTTTGAAGACTAACAACACTTACCCTATATCGTCTATTTTAATTTTACAAAATCCCACCAGATATACAACAATGTCAAGGATAGCGATAACTAAGCCGACAACACAAAAAATACAGGCACAGCTATCACACATTTTGAATATACAGAAAAAAATAGATTAAATCAATTGATGTGATATGGAGCTTAGTTGGTTTAATGTAAAAGTTTCGTCAGTAGTAAATTTTTAACAACAAGCAATTATTCGTAACAAGCAAAAATTCAAGTCAATAGCTTAAGCGTTAAATACTGATTCCCCCTTTCCCTCTCTTATTGATCCTAGGCGCAGCGGAGCGAAGCTGAGCAGGCAGTCAGTACTCGCCAATACCATGTTACGAATTATCGCTTAATACGATTTCTCGTATGTTTCGAATTGTAGATGGATACAAATTCTACTATGTTACGATAAGTCGTTTATACGAGTTCTGCCCTGTTTCAAAATGCCTCACAAACACTCGATACTTAATTGCTTGAAAAAATTAGAAGGTACTCTAAACGAGTAAATTTTGAAAACAAATGACTCCAAGCTCTGACAGAAAAAGCTTGAAAAAAAAACTGAAAGCATTCAATTGAAATTTAATTTTAAGTTCTCTTCACTAGCGATAAAAATAGGTGCAAATTCAGGTGTTTACTCTCAAAATTTCTCGTGTTAAAGTATGATTTAGAAATGTGACATTTTTTGTGAACCTGAACGATTTTTTTTAATAGAAACCAATAAAAATGACCGGCGCAACCATCTTTCAAATTACTAATTTTGGCTTCCAGTTTTTTACAGGTCTGAGTTAGCCAGTTTTCACCGTCTGCGCTAGGTTGTACATCATTATTGGAAAAGTTAGTGCGGATAAAGGAGCTGCCATTCTCAGAGAAGGAAAACACTGATCAGTAATTTGAAAAAAACTGAGTCCTAAAGAGAAGGTAGGTAGTTCAGATCAATTGCCGTTACGTTTTTGGAAAGTAAAAACCTGAATTTGCGTTTAATGTTGCCGACTAGTGTATAGTTGATAGGAAACAATTATCACATCAAGTAATTTGTCTGCAGAATTCAATTTTAAATCAAGATCAGTTAGCTGAAGTTTAAACAAAAAATGAATTGTAGTTTTTCTGACAAAAAGCAAGAGCTGTGACTTTTGATTCGGAAGTCAGAGATGATATTTCATACAAGAAACTTCATGATATTTTTTTCTACCCGTAGATCACGCTTATTTTAAGGCAAATAGCAATTCATTTGACCAGTTTTTGAAATCTCTAATATCATTTCTAATGAGATTGAAGACTTTTTCTTCATTGCATATTTTTAAGCTCAAATTGGATTGATGGTTTTACTCAATTTTTTTCATATTCTCTGGCTCAAAACCTCACTGTTTTTTGTGTTGTTGTTCCGACTTTTAAAAATGGGGAGGAACTTTTCATTCGGCAGTATTTTAGTTTTTTTTGCTTTTTGTTTTCCACGCAAAATCAGGTACCACAAAAAAAGTTTGGACTGGGTTGAGTGAAATATCATATTGGAACCCTTTTCCATCGTGATTCCAAAAACATTAAAAATTTCCAAAAGTTTTCCCAGTAGCGAGAAAAACCGGTTTGCATTTTTGATTTTTTGTATTAAAAAGAGCGAATAAGCCGAGAGAGCAGGTTACAAGCTGAATTATGCCTAACTTAAGACCTTTAAATTGGATTTTTTTGGCAAGTAAAACTTGTTTTTGGAGTTTTTCGATTTCATTTTGAGAACCAAAAATTTCAAAAAAAATCAAATTTTGCTGCAAAAATTTTTGAAAAAATTTTTTAAAATTTCTTTCTAAAGTCTTTCTAGCCATTTTTCTACCATCATTTTGTCCAAAAAACGTAGATTTCTAAAGGCTATCGTCGGAAAACTGTCGGCCATATGCACAGTAACCGGCTATCCTTGTTTTTTTTTTGCTATGGAGTTGCAATATAATATTTGAAATTTCCATTATTTCAATTTTTATGTTTATATAACTTGCTGAATTCGGTATTTGGTTTGATTATGCAATAATAAAAGTGAGTTTCTTTGTCCTTGGCATTACAGTTGAATAGGGTCAACTTTTTGTTGGTTTTGAAGGGTTGTAAACAACAACCAATTTTTTTTTCGACACTATAATACAAGTATACGCGGTTTGTTTAGTTTTTCTGGACCTTATAATATACCATTAGTAACCCATAAATCTCCAATAGCATATTGAAATCTAATAAGGTTACATATTTTCGATTCTTTTTCAAATTACTTGACAAACGGGAGAGTTTTTCCGCCCAATTTCATGTATCTCAAGTGTCAAATTGTAGTATTATAGTAAAGATCTTTTGTTCACGATACTAATTCAAGCAAAAATCACAGGTGTTGCCTCAGCATTATGATAACCGCATTTCAAACTTTAACATGAACTCAATTTTTTGCATTTTCAACTAAAATAGTCGCCCTGAAATGATTAGAATACATATTTTCGTAGGCCACATTTTGTACCAAGTCCTCTATGTTGAAAGCATGGGTAATCCAGTACCTTGAAGAAGATCTATTGTAAGATCTATTGTAAGATCTATTATCCGGACAAAGCGAACAAAAATTGAACTTTGAAACACGTTTTTCTCAAATTGCGTTAGGATTAAACAAAAACTGAACAGAACAAAAGTTGCTTAGAATTTCATCAGAGCTTAGGAGGTTTAACCCTTCTAGAATTTTGACGGGCTTATAAGAGGCTTCTTTTGATACATTTTTCTCAACAATTAACAAAGTAGTTTCAGCGTAACGAAATTTGTTCTCTTCACTTTGTGTCTAATCTTAACCCAATTTGAATAAGACGTGTTTGAAAATCCAAGTTTTGTTCGTTTTGTCCGGATAATTTAAATCAGCTCTGTATAATAAAAAATTACATGATGCAAAAAAATCATATGTTCCTGGATTCCAGAGACAAATCTGTAAACATATTAAACTTTTGTCGGAACGATCAAAGGAAAATAAAGAACAAAAGTAGTACAAAAGGAGCGTCCTCTTACAAAGCACAAAATACACAGTTTGACCGCGTAATGTTTGCCAGACAAAAAATCTGATCTAAAAAGGTAATAAGGCAACAATTTTCTTCGTTTCTGAATAAGAAACAGTTTTTAATCGCAACAACATGTTTTACTGGCGTAATTTTCAAATAACTAGACTCTTGAGACAATTTTTTGTTAGATTTGCTGTTAAAGTGAGGTTTTTAAATTCTTCATCTTCAGGCCCAACCGCCAAAACTCGTCTTCATGGAAAATGGTATAAAAACATCATTGTAGAAAGAAGTATACTTCTTTCAGTAACTTTCTCGACATATTCATCTGAAAAACAAATGAAAAAGTAATAATCAGAAGATAAGTTAGTAAACTTAATACAAGTTACTACATTTTTGCAGAAATTGGTTTCAGAACTGGAACCAGTTCTGAACTATTATTTATAAACCAATTATTTTATTGATAAAACTAACTCTATAAAATATTACTAAATCACCAATCATTTTCGATCACTAAAATTGACACCTATTTGTAAGTGCTGAAACTACTTGCAGTTTCAGCACCAGAACAGTTTGAATACATCTTAGACTACAGTTTTTCTCCTTCTGGATAAATTCCAAGAACTAACTCGCAAATACTAGTATACACTAGATCTATTAAGACTAGGAGATTTAAGAGTCAGATTAAGATTGGTATTAGACTAAGAAGCGTGACGAACAGACGGTGTACCTTATCTGAAATTACTCAATGAGTACATTAACTCGTATATAAATCATCTGGTGCGACCAAAAGTCTCCAACAAGACTTTAACTAACCTAGATTTAGCAAAATTAGAAGTAAGAATAATACAAAATTGCGAAATGCTAGTTGGATTAGAAAATTTATTAGAAATATAACTATGTCTAAATAAATATACTCCGATATTCCAAACGATACGACAATATCCATGCAGTAGATTTTCATTCCCTGGCAAGAAAGTATATTTACTTGGAGCAATAATCTATTTTGAAAACAAAAATCTTCTTGATGCTTTATAGCCTGCTATATAAAATTATATCGACTGATAAAAAGATACACAAGTCATTCTTTCCAAAATCTACAGTAAATTTAACTGAAAATTTTTGAATTAATAATTTATTGGAAGAAAAGTCAAAAAGTAGTTAAAAGAAATCTTTAACATTAGTTTTATAGAGAGCATTACAAATTTCTTGCTTCAAAATGACTCAATTTTCCTTCATCCTCGCTCCATCTCCTAAGACAATATTTACATTTATTCAAAAACTAATATTATTTAAAATCATAACTATTTAAATAATCTTCAAATCTCGAAATTTCCTTTAACTTAAAGCTTATATTTAGAAATGTATCAAAGCCTATCCTTGTTTTTTGATATTCTAAATTAACCTTGCAACCAGATTATCAAGGTTTTCCTTGGATCTCTAATCTTTAACTTCAATTAAAGTCTTATCTCACTTAAAATATTCGACCATCAAGGCGTCCCTTGGATCAACCAGAACAACTTTGTTCGCTCCACCTCATAATTAAAACTGTCTAAGGACCTCAAACGTCGATTCAATCTCCAACCTTTATCAAAGAACCAGGACCAAAAGAAATTTTTATAAAACTAAACACTATAATTAGGAAAAACCACGAAGAACTTCGTTTACTCATCCTTGACTTGAGCCTTTCCCCTTAGATGAACCAAGCTTAAACCCTTGAACTGTTAGTAAGTTATAAAAAAATAGTATCGAACGATCTACTTGTGTTCTAACTATACCTGAACTTTGTGGGATAATTTTACTTTTCTCCAAGCCCTGATCACAAATCAAACCCCTCGGTAATATTGAGTAAGTTTTTCTGACAATAAAACTTGTTCAGGAGGAAAAAAATCTTTCTAACGAATTGATATACTCTCTTTTCAACCCGTCAACCCATGCGTGAAGTTAAAAGAACCACACAAAAACCGTAAGAACTAACAACTTAAGAAATAAAACTCTAACCTCCGTACTTTGCATCCATCATCCTAATCCTCTTGTCAAGAGTTATTTTACCTCATAAGTGAAAGTGTCTAAGGACCTCAAACGTCGATTCAATCTCCAACCTTTATCAAAGAACCAGCCCCAAAAGAAATTTTTATAAAACTAAACACTATAATTAGGAAAAACAACGAAGAACTTCGTTTACTCATCCATGACTTGAGCCCTTCCCCTTAGATGAACCAAGCTTAAACCCTTAAACTGTTAGTAAGTTATAAAATAGTATCGAACGATCTACTTGTGTTCTAACTATTCCTGAACCTTGTGGGATATTTTTACTTTTCTCCAAGCCCTTATCACAAATCAAAACCTTCGGTAAGATTGAGTAAGTTTTTCTGACAATAAAACTTGTTCAGGAGGAAAAAAAATCTTTCTAACGAATTGATATACTCTCTTTTCAACCCGTCAACCCATGCGTGAAGTTAAAAGAACCACACAAAAACCGTGAGAACTAACAACTTAAGAAATAAAACTCTAACCTTCGTACTTTGCATCCATCATCCTTATCCTCTTGTCAAGAGTTATTTTACGCAGTAAGCAAACAATATTAATAATACACCATTGTTTAATAAAAGTCGAAAAGTATAATCTTGTAATTACACAACTTAAGCACGCAATAGGATATCTTATATAAAAAAAAAACAAGAAAGACGGTAATAACCACAAAACAAAAACAATTCAATCAACAAAGTTTTCTAATTTTCATCCTAATAATAAACTTATCAAGCTGCTGAAGCTGTCACTAAATAGGTGTCCCTAATTTTGGTGGACAATGCAGTACGTATTTACCGGGGCGCAAAGTACTGCTATGCTCAAACTCAGATAGTATAGTATGTTTCACTTAGCATTGTCTTTGTTTTTCATAAAATAGTAATCGTAAAAGAAATTTCCTCCCTAGCGCAATTCAACATGTATTCAACATAAAAAAATTTTCTAGCCCTAGCCAATAGTCGACTCTAGGGCTCAACATTCTTAGAGATTTGATTTTTCAACCTGATTTTTGAAAATAATTACATAAAAATAAATTCCAATACCTGAAACCAAAGAAAAATCGCAACAACGCCAATCATCACATCTTAAAATCAACCAAGAAAAGGCTAAAAAAAACATTTGATCCAAAATCTAAAAGTTTAAAGTAATCAGAATCTCAGAAACCCACTGAATATTTGAAAAACATTACACATACTCGGGTAATTTTTTCTCAAAACTCTTCCTTTCTCAATCTCGAACAGCTAGCTCAAATTCAGCCAATCACAATCGTTTCAAACATCGCCCCATTTTGACACCACTTTCATTAGCCGACAAATTGCAACCTTCAAATAGATCTGAAACTATAACTAGAAGCCCTCCAGGTCAAAAACAAGCAATATAATATAAATGTTACAACCCGCTCCCATCACTCAGTACAAAAATCAACAATATTGTCTCAATTTATACCCCACATTTTCCCAAAAAAGATATCAAATAATCCTAATGACATCATTTGACATGATCAATTAGCCTAAAGCCACTCTAACTCCCAAAATCCCTAGTCAACCCACTGACAAAAACAAGAATCAGAAAGCAAATACCTAAACACCCAGACTTCTCTTCACCAAAAAACTCTTCATATCCAACCCACTTGTCACAAATCAATAAACACTTGGACTCCAATCAATTTAAACTCACACAAAAGTAAAAAAATAATTCGGCAAAGCAAATCACTTTGCAATAACGTTTGAATTTCTCACACCAAAAGAAAGAGAATTTCTTTGTTTCCCACTAAAAATGTAATCAGCATGCTTGCCATGCTTTCAGTAACATCCGACACAATCCCATAACTCCTGCAAAAAAGTTTCGCTGATGACAACTTCTCGTAAGTATGCATTAAACATTTCAACTAACAAATAAATCAAAACGCTTACCAATCTTTACAAATGTCTCACTTTCCTTTCTTGCTTTCACCGATCATTTATCTAAAAACGAACAAAACCCAAATAAAAATTTGTTATTTTTTTCTAGAGCTTTTAAATTCTATTGGACAAATGAAGTAAGTTTTTGAAGCAAAAAATTTTTGTTTAAACAGCCGTATAAAAATCACTCGTCAGTAAAGTTGATTATTTAAGGCAGTAAGTTCATAAAAGTTGCAAAAAATTGAATGAAAATTAACTTTTTCTAAGAGACGCTTCTTTTATAAATATTAAACCTCTCCTTATTCACCAACAATTCACACATGCTTTCCACAACTCACAAACACGCTCACTAAGATTTGTTTATTAAATAAATTTCAAGTTTCAAATCTAACTAATAACAGCTCTAACTTGTCTTCACACGTTTCAAACTTTCTTTTAACCCGGTTGGAAGGAATATAAGACTTTACGTAAACTAACCAAGGTAGCCTACTAGCAACACAAAACCACAAAAGAATAGTACGAATAAGATAAAAAATCCGACTGTACCCAAAAAAGTCGAAGGACAATTCCAAAACAAATGATTCTTTTTTTGAGAAAAGGACACAACCAAAACAAAAAGAAAAAACTCTTGATGAAAGTGAAAACAAATTGTTGATCAAAAAAGAGACTCTGCCCAAAGTGATCATAAAATGTAACCAACTCTGGCCTCATCCACCAGAGCGACGTCGCTCGAATTACACGCCTACACCATGCACTATGACTCCGATATACTATTTTATGATAAGAGTGGCTCCAGGCTGAGCAACTCTTTAAATAACTGAACTAAAATGAAAATGCTTTTGCGAAAAAAAATGAGTCATATTTAACAACTGACTTCACTATCAAGATGTAGAAATAAAAACGCAATTTGATGTAAAGATGAAAACTCGATAACATTCCGAAACTGGATTGGCAAATCTATTTCGTTTGTTGCCGTGGTCACTACCCTCAATGTATTCAAAGTATGAACTCAACATCGCAGCAAAAGATACCCATTGAAACAGACCAATGGCCATCATCTCGATGTTGATCTCACATACCGATTCTGGTCACTTGGCACTTCACACGGAAAAGTCAAACTTTATCCTGCACGTCGCCTCGCTCTAAGCTTAACTAAATCAGCACATCGTTGCATCGATCTGAAGTCTTAGCACAATCACCCAAGAAGATCCACAATCAACGAGACCCACATTTAAAATGCAACGAAACGATCTTCTCCTCTCTTCAAAAAGCCACTGCTCAAAACTCCAAAAGAAAACTACCTCATCCGGCCTTCACTACAATGAACAATTAAAAAAATAAAAACTCCCTAAGCCCCGGATGAGTGGAACCAGTTCTACACTAGTATTTATAAACCAATTATAACCTTAATAAAAGTATCTCTTTAAAATAATACTAACAAACGAAGCAGACTCCAACACTAGTTAGTGATGGAATAATATTGGTTATTCAGTAATATTTTATAGAGATAGTTTTGACATTAAAATAATTGGTTTACAAATACTGGTTTAGAACTGGCACCAATAATTTCTGCAAAAATGTAGTAACTTGTAGTAAGTTTACTAGCTTATACTTTTTTCTTTATTGAATTTTCTGTATACTTTACTTTTTCTATATACTTTACTGAGTTTTACTTTTTTCTATATTGATAATTTTATAGCTTTTTCCATGAAAACGAGTACTAGTGTCTGGGCCTGAAGATGGCGAAGTTAAAAAGTTCACACTTTAACAGCAAATGTAACAAAAAATTGTGTCAAGAGTCTTGTCTTGAGTATGATGTTACGATTAAAAACTGTTTTTTTTTTTTCAAAAACGCAGAAAATCGTTGCCTTATTAATTTTTTTTGATCGGATTTTTTGTCTGGCAAACCTTACGTGGCAAAACTGTCTATTTTGTGCTTTGTAAATGCAATTCTAGGCAATTCTAGGCTATTCTGATAAGTTTCAACGGGCAGAGAATCTCATACCTTCCATTATCACGACGATAAGTGTAAGCAAAGTCGAGCCGTTGCCGCCTTGGTCTAAAAAAACGCGCCATCTCCGCCTTGGTCTGGAAAGTAGCAGCGTCTCCGCATTGGCCTTTTACCCCTATATTCAGTTCTGATTGATTGAATTAACAGAAATGTTAGGAATTTGTTTAAGTGTAAGTTGCGTCGAACACAGTTGAAAACATTTTCTCTTGATTGAGACGTTCGAAACACCGCTAACTTCTTCGAGACGTTCAAAAATAAAATGGGCTGCTGGCGATCAAAATTTCATTCGGCTGAGTCCGAAACTGTTAGTTCTTAGGATTTTTCGTAGTTAGCTTAACGTGGGGCGTATATGTCGGGTTGGAGAGAAAAGCATATATCGAGTCGTGAGAATGATATTTACTTTCTGGTGAATAATTCTAAGTTAAAATAGACTTACCTAATAGTACTTAGGGGTTGTGATTTGTGATCAAGGTTTGGAGAATAGTAAATCGATCCACAAGGTTCAGGTATAATTAGAACGCAAGTAGTTCGCTAGATACTAATTTATGACTAACTAAGTATAAGTGTTTTAGCCTGGGTCATTTAAGAGGAATGATTTCAAGTGAAGAATGAGAAACCGAAGTTCTTCGCTGTTTAACATAATTAGAATGGTTAGCTATTTGAAAAATTTCTGTTAATTCTGGGTCTTTAATAAAGGTTGTGTAGTGAATAGACTTTGAGGTCGTTAGACACTAATTAATATGGGAGGGGGAGAAAAAATTGTTCTATTTGATCCAAGGATAAGCCTTGATGATCAGAACTTTAAATTTAGTTTAATTTAATATAAAGATCCAAGGGAAGCCTTGATGATCTGTTTTTTTTAAATGAATTTACTTTAAGTGAAAACAAGGATAAGTCTTGATAGTTTATCGATAAAAGGTCAAGTTAAAAAGTTTAAGTTTTTAGTTAATACGATTGTTAGTTTTTGAGATTTGCTGTTATCTTTTAGGTGATGAAGCTGGGATGAAGCGATAATTTATATATACTAACAATTTATGCTTTATACTAACTAATTTTTGTACTTTCAATAAATAATTTTCTTTCCAAGATGTTTTTTATTTTACAGCTGATTTAACAAGGGTAGTTCTCCTTGAGAACAAATTGTGTTGTTTTTATTGGTCGTTATTGTATGAATATTAGGTTTAGCGCCATGAAAGGTTATTGAAAATGTTTCTTCAAAATTTCATGTCAGTAAATGAAAAGTGCAATTTACTGCTGGAAGTATTCAAAATATAAAAGTTTGATCTAGTTTTTGTCGTACAATCATGAAATCTATTGGTAGATTTCTTCCTAGTCGTACGTCGTCTCTTGTTCGAGGTCTCCTTCCAATACCGGATAGTTCTCGTATTGTTCGGAATATTGGATCTGATCTATTGAGTCGTAGAGACATTTCGATTAAGTTTTTGTCGAATAACTTTTTTAAAATGTTATATTCGTCTAAGTCTAATCTATTTTTTTCTGAATCTAGGTTAGTTAAGGTCTGTTCGAGACTTTGGGTCGCAACAGATGAGTTATAACCTATGCAACAGATGAGTTGGTTATACTCATAGAGTAATTTCAGATAAGGTACACCGTCTGCTCATCACGCTATCTTATTTTCGGCCGGATAGATTCGTGCAACTTCTTAGTCTAATACCAATTTTAATCTTACTCTTATATCTCCTAGTCTCAATAGATCTAGTATACACCGGTTTATGCGAGTTAGTTCCAGAATGACAACAACTGTATTCTAAGTTAAATTCAAACTGTTCTGCTGCTGAATTTTCAAGTAGTTTCAGCACTTATAAATAAATGTGTTGTAGTTTTAAGAAGTATGATTGGTTAGTATTCAAAATTTTATAGAGATAAAATATCAGAATCATATCCAATAAAAATTTTAGTTTAGATCTGGTTCAAATTTTCAAAAAAAGTCAAAAAATTGACGATCTTTTTTTTGGGTCGAAAGGGGATCGAATTCCTGGAAGAAAAGGGCGTCCGACCCCCCCCCCCCCCCCGCCTTCTGCTCCCTAAATTCGCCCCTGGTAATGATCAAAGAAAGTAAATCTGATAAGGACGATCTCAAGACAAACGACGAAAAGATGAATATGAGCATGAAGATGAATTCTTAAGATATTGATGAATGAAAATAGATTGCTCTTGTGAATAAAATCACTATCGCTTATTGAGAAGACACAAATTTAATTTTTTGATGACATGAACAAATACATTAAATTCGTTTAAAAATCAACAAACTTTGTAATTTAAGCAGCATTGATGCAGTTCAATCATGTTAAAGAAAATTGACCGGTAGTGTTTTTGCACAATGAACACGCGACTAGCCGCAAATGGACAATGTAACTGCGTAAGCTTATTATTATTGCTCCTGCTCACCTGAAACATAAAATTTGAAATTGTTTTTTTTTCTTTTATGTGGCCAAAAATGATCTTGAATCATTAAGCTTTAGTTTGATTTTTTGGATTTAGTTCAGCAAAACAAAAGTGGATCATCAATATGTACTCATGGTTCATTTTTCATAGTGAGGCCGTATAACAGAAAAGACCCTAGAAGGACACAAATTTAGACAATTAAAAGTGTCATATTTTTTATCAGGGAACAAAAAAATTGAGTTGAAAACGTGTTAAGAGTTGAAAACGTGTTAATTTTTGCACCATTTTTTTTCACAATTTTTTAGATGTCAAAGAAAAACTAAGTCACTAAACACTCTTAGTTTCAAAACCCTCTAAAAATGCTTTTTGATTATAATTATTAGTATACTAATAAATTTTCTGGTACGTATAGTTTTTCAAGTGTGTCATCACGTTTGCTTTTGAGTTTTAGTTCAGCTGAACAGTTATTTGAAAAAATTATGCTTGACATCATACGGAGACTTTCAAAAATCAACAACACTCGTCCAAAAAAATTAGCTTTGTTTTCTACGTAAGGTGATTACACCACAAGACTAATGTGCAGGGATGGATGAGGGATTTTCTCGAGGGGTCGGAGGGTTTTCAAAAAATTCGATTGTTTTGTCAACAGTTCTTAAGTACACCAAATTGATTTTCTGTGCTCTACCAAATCAAGGTAAGGGACTCATTTTGACCCAAAAAGTTCGGCGCAAGCAAAATATCGACAAAAAAAACAGGCCAAAAATGCTTGTTTGGAATTTTTTGAAAAAATTTGGCCAAAAAAATTGCGTTTTTTTGGAACGCTTCAAAATTAGTATACAAAAGCGCCTTTAGGAGTAAAAATAGAGTCGGTCAACCAAAAATGGATGTCTTGAAACCGTAGCAAAAGGGTGACCCTTCGGGTTGTCAGAGATCGGATCCCTGAGAGGGGAGGGAAGGTGGCCCCTACTCCAATCCCCCTGCCCTAAATCGGCTACTGCATATGTGTAAGAACTAGGAAATCCCCAATTTTTTGTTATCTTTATAAGGCTTCTTTACCATATTCAACTTTTAGTCTTCTGCTGTTTTTTTGGTCTTTCTATCTCCCCCTTTGCTCCCTCCCTTATTCCCTCTTTTGTCGTGGGCATCCTCCCCCCTGTGTTTTCCCGCCGCTTTCTTCGCCGGTCGCTCACTTTTCTTCTTCGTCTCTACACTTCTCACCACTGACTTCGAGCCTTGAAACAGAAAAAAGAAATGAACATATTGGATAAAAAAAATTTCAGAGCTCAAAGTGTCTTCGAAATCTTTACAAAATCTTTTTCCTCAAAAAAATTATATGCTTACCGCACTGATTATCACGAGGTATAACTTTTTTCTTTTTTAAAACTGCCTATTTCAAATGAACAGATTAAATCAACCAATAGTCTCAGCTGCTTTTGGTGAGTTCGGTTGATCAGTATCAGTCCCGTAATCCGAAACCGGCTTCTTTTTTCTTCTCCTCTTTTTATGAGCCTCTTCCTCGTCACCTTTCGGCTTTTTAGACTTGCAGCAAACCACAATGGCGAACACAAGACAGGTTATCTCGAGCAGAGCTGTAGTCCAATATAGAGCCGAAAAAACTGCAGGGGCCTCTTTGATGACCGCAAAGATGGCAACAAGTAGTCCAAGCAGGGCTGAAACTCTCAATTATGAACAACAGAACAACCTGAAACCAGTTACAAAAAACAACTGTTACAGAAAAAAACGGACTAAAATAAATCTCTGTTGCAGCGCAAATATAAAACAATAGTATAAATGCATATAAAACTGAACCAAAATGTAAATGCATATAGGGACAGTTGCCAAGCGTATACAGGGTGCGTCCCGGCGGGTTCGGCGCCGTTATTTTCATAAGTGGTCGACGACAAAAAGCTAATACTACGTGTTTCGTTTCACTTCAACTGGATTATTTCTACAATTTTGGTAACTGCAAAAACGTTATCGGTTATTTTTCAGCCTGAGTTTTACGGGAAAACGATAAAATTGCAAATCAAACACTGTCGTACAAATTAATTGTGTTAGTTTTGACTGCATACAATTTAATTTTTGTTTACTAGCAATGAAAAACAAATGAGTGAGAATGACCCAAGAAAACTTATTCAACATTACGAGGCCAAACTGTGCACTGGATAGGCGCCCAATTTTGTGTTTGCACGTTCCTGAATTCCAGAAACAAGTCTTTAAACAACTCAAATTTGTGACGAAACAATCAAAGGAAATGGAAGAAAAAAAAAGAACAAAGAGAGCGTTCTTGTTGCTGATAAGGCTTACATTTCACAAAAAGTACAGTTTGGCCTCGTAATGAAAAAACGCGACAATAAAACCTACTTCTACGGTTCATTTTTTTTTCAATCATATTAACTGGTGGTTTTCATACCCGATAATCGATCATTAATTTCTATCCGAACACAAAAACAGACTCGATTTAAAAGTTTCAAATACTGTTTTTTTTTTAATTTTTCCTCCTTTTGCGAAAAAATTTTTATTTCTTCAAAATGCAACGTGGTTAATACGATCAATACATTATACTCTCAATGTGATCTCCATAAGCTAAATTCTGGAAAAGTTTTGTAAAGAAAAAGTAGTTATTTTTTCTTCAAAAGTAGCTAAAATTTTCTTCAAAAGGACCTGAAAATGTGAAGCAGCCATGAAAGCAAGAATCTTGAAACTCATCTTGAGTAACGAGAAAATGGAACACACTTTTTTCACTTATTCAGTGAATAATAGAAAAAAAAGAATCATGGTTAAAGTTGTGTTTTTTATTATGGTCTGCTCATCAATGTTTCATCAACCCCTATTTTGATACCCTAAGGGAAAAGATGGACTTCCTGACAGTAACTCAACTGGCCCAAGGCAATCCTGGACTTTGTGGAAAGGGCCGTTCAGGAACCCTGCCAGGAAGTCTAATTCAGACATTTTGAAAACTACGCCTGGGCAACTGCCATTCCAGAAATTCAGAAGTATTTACAAAGTATTTGCCAAAAATTTTCACTCACGAGGTAAATTTTAGGCTCAAACAAGCATTTCAGAAAACAAAAAACTAATTTGCTGCAAAAGTGTAACTGTTTAACGTAATTCAGGAACATTTTTTCACATAAAAAACCAAAAATCTGAATGACTGTTGTGTATAGAGCCATATTTACTTGTTTTTGCTTTTTGATGGTAGAGTCAGCCATAAGTATGACGGAAAATTATTCCACAAAAATTCAAACGCCGTTTTTCTTTCGGTAGAAGATATCTAACCACATGAAGCATGTGTTTCGTTATGTTAAAGCTGAATACACTTCAAATTTTGCATTAAATGCTTTATCAAAAAAACCGACATAGCCTTTTTGAGCAACATGATGTAGTTATCAAAATTGTTTTGGCAATTACTTCGATACCAAGTGCTGGTAACTGAAATCGTTAACCAATGATTGCTTTGATTTAATTGCTAACAAGAAAACTTCTGCCGAATTCAACAAAATTTTCACGTGAGTTCGAATAGCTGACAAAACGGAACAGAAATGCTCACAAATTGGTGTTCACGCGGGTTAAAATAGCTGACAAAACGGAACAGAAATGCTCACAAATTGCTTTTCACGCGGGTTAAAATAGCTGACAAAACGGAACAGAAATGCTCACAAATTGCTGTTCACGCGGGTTAAAATAGCTGACAAAACGGAACAGAAATGCTCACAAATTGCTGTTCACGCGGGTTAAAATAGCTGACAAAACGGAACAGAAATGCTCACAAATTGCTTTTCACGCGGGTTAAAATAACTGACAAAACGGAACAGAAATGCTCACAAATTGCTGTTCACGTGGGTTAAAATAGCTGACAAAACGGAACAGAAATGCTCACAAATTGCTGTTCACGCGGGTTAAAATAGCTGACAAAACGGAACAGAAATGCTCACAAATTGCTGTTCACGCGGGTTAAAATAGCTGACAAAACGGAACAGAAATGCTCACAAATTGCTTTTCACGCGGGTTAAAATAGCTGACAAAACGGAACAGAAATGCTCACAAATTGCTGTTCACGCGGGTTAAAATAGCTGACAAAACGGAACAGAAATGCTCACAAATTGCTGTTCACGCGGGTTAAAATAGCTGACAAAACGGAACAGAAATGCTCACAAATTGCTTTTCACGCGGGTTAAAATAACTGACAAAACGGAACAGAAATGCTCAAAAAAGCTGAAACGATCTAAACAAACCTCATTGAAATGGATATTTTAGGAACGATTAATTTGAATTCTAAATTCAGATATGAAGTTTTGTTGTTCCTAATTATTTCAGATCTGAGTTTTTGGTTTTTTTCATGATTATTTCTGATCTGAAAATATAAATGACTCTTACAAACTATTTGCTATTTGTTTGTGGTTTTGTACTTTATAGTTTTTGCTAGCTACTTTGACTAGGAATCTGCTGAAGTCTATTTCTCTAAACATGAGACAAACATTGAACAATGCACCAGTACCCCAGGGAAATTAACGTTTTCGATGCCCAACTGAGTGTTTCACAAAAGTTTTTAAAACCTTTGAACAAGAAGTTTAATAAAAAAAAACTATTTTTTTTTAAATCCATTTATCAAAATTTCTCAAGTTTGTAATTCTCCATTATGGGATTACTTCCGCTCTTTCACTGGTGTTTTGGTCATAAAATAATGCATTTTCTTAGTTTGCTTCGTTGGTAAAAACAAACTATGAAAAAATTCATTAGAGTTAATTAAAATCGATTATAATCCATTTTTGTTTTCAATGAAATAGATTTTTTTTGCGCATAAAACGAATTAATGTATCTACTTTTTGCGAACTTTGGCCGAACTCGAACGAACGCTTTTATTCAGGGGCAGCCAATATGTAGTAAATTTGAAGAAGCAATATGTAGCAAAATGTAGTAATTTGCCAAAAAGTGCCCAAAAACGGCATTTTCGACCAGTTTTTTCCACGAAATTTGCCTGCAGCGCTAAAAACTTGGTCAAAATATGTTCTTTTTGGTTTAGTGGGAGAGCTGGGAAATTCAATTTGGCCAACCTGAAAAAAAATCAAATAATTTTTTGAATATTTTCGAAAATCCCCCTTCGTCCCCCCGTACGTCCCCCCTATGCCCTCCCACCTACCAGCTGGGAATGTTCAGTGTTTAGTTGTGGTGTGGTAAACGCGCGAGGGGGGTCTTTTGTAATTAATCGCCGGTTTGGCAATTAAAACTCAAATAAACAATAACGAAAATAAGTGACTTTTTATAATTTTTTTAAACGCGTTCAAAAAAAGTTGAGACTTAGCGAGAGAAAAAAATGACTGACCTAACCTTAATATTTTGTAAAAAATGAAAAGAGCACACCGAAAATTTTTAATCAATGAACCATAAAGAATTATAATCAATTAAAATTGACTGTTTTGCTTTTGATAAAAAAATGAAAATAATCGATTGAAAACTATTATAATCTATTATATGGGATTTCATTTTTTAGAAAACAGTATCATTTCAATCCCCTTTTAATCGATTAGAATCAATTACTTTTGCTGTTTTATAGAGACTGATAATGAAAATCCATTATAATTGTATATTACCCATCAAACTTCAGTGCAGGACAATTCACACGCGATATATTTCACGCTATTAACACGGAAGCGGAGAATTATTACGTTTAAGAAATTGTTCCAGATTGGTTGAGGGAAGCTTATTTGCCATAATTGATTTATTACTAGGAGCGAAATTGATCAGTTTGTACTCTATATGGCGTGTCGGGAGATGATTTTTACAAAAAATCTCATATTAAAAAAGATCATTTGATTTTATTTTTTTTTTAGTTTTTCATGTTAATACTACTCCATATACCTTATAATGCAGCCTGAACTCTTAGGGCTTCCCTAAATAAGTTTATATCCTGAATGATTTCAATCGTATTTAGATTGATTCATTTCACAACTTTACTGATGTATCATTCAAGTATTACCAAGAAAAAGGTTTTTAAAAATTAATTTCGAATCAAATTATTTTGAGACAACTTTTCCCAGCTGACTTTTGATTACATTTTTTTTTTCAATTATCAAGTTTTGGATCAAAAAATGCAACTGAATTAAGTGTTGCCTATAACATGATCTTTTAAAAGCTCAAAAACTCAATTCAATTCGATTATGGTTGTGATTTTCAGCATCTAGCAAAAATCCAAATCAAAAACTTTTAAACAACGGAATTGATTTCTCATATATGGTAAGAGGAAAGATTTAAGTACCTCAATTTTTCAGAGGAATGGATCCTGTAACCTCCGCATTACAGAGTTGGCTGTGTGTTTTTCTACATCTGTTTTGCTTCTGCACATATTGTTAACCTGATAGGTTCAAAACTGTATATGGCGCGTAAAGTGTAAAACTAATCATCTTCCCTAAAAAAATTGTCGGAACTTAAATCAGGCAAGCTGATTGGTTATAAAGTTTTGTTATAAGGAAAGTCCAAATTAATTATTTTTCATAATTTTCTCAATATTAGAGACACTAAACATAGCCAACAGGCAGTTTGAAAAGGGACAATGAGCGCAAGAAAACAGAAAAAAATGACATCTTTTCAATAAAAAAAACAAAATTCTTAAAACTCTTTGAATTATTTGGATCAATTATGATTTGAACTTCTTTGATAGAAACAAAAAATTTGAGAAATATTTTTTTCTCAGCTGGAAAACCTCAAAATCAAAATTCGCTTTCTTAGCTAGAAGCCGATAACGTTTTTCGTGATTTTTATTTTTGCTGTTCATCCCGATATATATATATATATATATATATATATATATATATATATATATATGTAAATTGGGATGGAAAGCAAAATTAAAAATCACGAAAAACGTTATCGGCTTCTAGCTGAGAAAGCGAATTTTGATTTTGAGGTTTTCCACCTGAAAAAAAGCTCTCAATTTTGTTGTTTTTCTCAAACAAGTTTAAAATACAATTGATCCAAAAAATTCAAAGAGTTTTAAAAATTTGTTCTTTTTTTTCTCAAAAAGATGTCATTTTTTTCTGTTTCCTTGCGCTTTTCTTGCGCTTGTTAACTGGGCCTCTTTTCCCAGGCATAGGTAAGTATAAAGTTTTGCTTTTGAGTCTGCGCCGTCCCAAGAGACTGATCCAGATATTACATTCTGGCTTTTGATTTTGTTCGTGTCGTTCGGCTTTGTATCTGATACGTTTATTCAGGTTTCTATTTTGTGTGTCGCGTCTTTAAAACTTTGTTTCGCTTTTCTATGACTTCCTTGAATAGTGTTGTTGGTGGCATTTTTTTCTTCGGCGAATATGGCTAATTGGAGTCCCATGAACCATTTAGACTAATCCACTAAAGACTCTGTTGAATAGAGAACTTATCTTCAATGTGAAGTATCTACAAAAAAAGTTCGAAGAAATAACATTTACAAATATCACAAAAAACGTTAGCAATTTCAATGTGGTTGACCTTGTTTGCGCTGTTTTTGGTTTTGTTCACCAACTAATTTACCCATAAGAGCTTCAACTTTTTACTTGAGTACTTTTCTTTGTGAACTCTATTTATTTTCTTTTTGAAAACTATATATTTTTGAACTATCACAAAGAAAGTACTCAAGTAAAAAGTTGGAGCTCTTTTGGATAAATTAGTTGGTGAACAAAACCAAAAACAGCGCAAACAAGGTCAACCACATGGAAATTGCTAACGTTTTTGTGATATTAATAAATGTTATTTCTTCGGATTTTTTTTGCAGATACTTCACATTGAAAGATAGGTCCTTCTCTATGATTTGTTAGTATCAATAAATAACAATAGACTTTATGACGCTGTCAATTATTACATCAGAAAAAAAACAGTAGAATTAAACAATATTACCCAACACCCACTGGTGATATCATTAACGGTAGGCGGATATTTAAAAAAACTATAACTTTGCGCAGTCCTTGTCAAGATGGGAATAGGCTATTAAACCTATTGGACACCGACACACAGTCTTGCATCGATATGCAGCAGAGTCACCGGTGGAGTAGACTGAACGGTTCATAGGACTCCAAATAGCCATAACCGCCGAAGAAAAAATGCCACCAACAACCCTATTCAAGGAACTCATAGAAAAACGAGACATGGTTTCAAAGACGCGACACTTAAAATAGAAACCTGAATATACGTATCAGATACAAAGCCGAACGACACGAACAAAAGCAAAAGCCAGAATGTACTCTCTGGATCAGTCTCCTGGGACGGCGCAGACTCAAAAGCAAAACGTTATACTTACCTATGTCTGGGAAAAGAGGCCCAGATACACTTTTAACAACGCAAACCGGTTATCGATATCCACAAGCCTTCCTCAAGGGATCTATGAGCAGAATTCGTTGACGCGTTTGTCCCAGCAGATAATTGGATTCGATCGTTCTATGGCGCAACCTGAAAAAATTACCCCTGGGGCAGTTCAATGCGGAGTTGGATAAACTTGCATCAAAAGCAGATTGTTGGGACAGATAAGATGAATGGGTGCGAGAATTGTTCACATCACCTATGCTGAATGAAAAGATATCGGAGGAGCTGCTATCCAGAATCAGAAAACCCAAAGCAGCTTGCGATTACTCTATAAAACGAGACGAAGGAAGAAAACATAAGAACACTTCTTGTTAGGACACTTCATTTCTGGAAATCGATTTAGCACTAATATTGAATTGCGTTCGATAATCAACGGAGGAAGGAACAAACACATGCAAAAAGTAGGAGGCGAATAAAAACTACTATTTTTCAAATCGAAATCCGAGGGGATTTTTCAGACGTGCCAGCCAAAGTTAAAATATGTTCCAAGTGTGGAAAAGGATGCCATTATCAAAAAGTTTGCCGCACTTCGAATGCTCCCAAGGTCAAAGAGAGAGAAAAACTGAATTAGAGCTGCAACCAGATCAACAAGAATTGAAAATAGGTCCAGTGGCATTTGCGAAATTCGCGTGCTAATGGATGGAAAAACTACACCAGGTTAGCTATACCATCCTAGCCATCAATTAAACTTTTGAGGACAAATGAGCAGCCTCGTTCATTGAAAAAGAATTAAACATGCAGTTAGTGAGGCTAAAAAGAAGAAGAGATAAAATTAGAGCAATTACAGATAGCCTTTGTCAATTCCAAACGAATACGTTGCTGCAAGTTTTTGAAAAATGTTGAGATGCGACATATGGAAGACATTTCCCAAAGAAGATGCCTCTCATGAGCTCATAGGCGGGATATATACTGAATCCTTGCATAAACTTATCCTAAATATCGACTTAGGGAGTGGACAGTTCAGTCTGAACCATTCTTCGTAGTGTGGTTGGAGCAAGGACAAGTATAAGTAGGGGAAACATTAGTCCACAAATAGGCATCAAAGTACAACAAGATAGTTGTGAAAATTGAGGCACCAAATGGAAAGGATTTTGCCATGTCGAGCTGATTCAATGCAACAAGAGTCGATTATGCGTACCATATGCGAGATCAAAACACCATCTGGTGAATTTGGAAATGTTAAAGAATTTCATGGTTGTTTAGAAAAAATGGGCGAGTACCCATTCACCTAGATTAAAAAATGAAGCAGGAAATAAACCAATTTAAACGAATAAACCAATTCAACAAAAACATGGGAAAAAGCTAGAAAAAGTTATTGATAAATAATTCAACATCCCAATAGTTATCGCAGTCAAGAAAAATCAAACAATCAAGTTGATTCTGTACTCAAAATAAAACAACAAACATCTCCACAAAAACAAGCATCAATTGCCACACAAAGAGCTCCTAGTGGACAATTTCGCCGAGAGAATTAGTTACCAGCTAAAGTAGAAATCTTTTCTCAAAATTCGAATGCTCAGCTACCTTCAGATTATCAATTTAAAAAAAAAGAATTTTCAGCCTACCGAGAAGTAAAATCACAGTAAAACATCAATTTCGAGCAACGGACTGCCGGATATGCCAGCCAAATGTCATTAAGCTGTTGAACTCACTGAGACTAACCGTAAGAACTCATTTGCATTTTTGGATGATTTGCACATACTCATCGTTTCGAAATGAAAGAAGACAAAAAACCCAGCAAACCCTGTTACATAAAAAAAGACATGAAAAACTTGGCATACATGCAAGTTCGGCTGCAATCAAGTGGAATGGTTGGGGTTTACCACCGGTGATCAGACCTTAGACAGAGAAAACAGAAGCACTCAAAAATCTCATGGCACCTAAGAAAAAAATTGAAAAAATTTTACTGGGTTCCATACATCATTTAACAAAAAACATCCTCAGTTTTTAATTACAGACAACTCGACTGAGACCCTTCTGAAACAAACCATAAATTTAAATGGTGAGAAATTTTTATGAAAACATTTTTAAGAAATACACAAAATTGTCGCTAAAAATTTAGAAAATCGGCATTCCATTAAAATCCTGGAACTGGAATTGTATGTGATGTAGGATTAGGTGTGGTTTTAGAATAAAAGTCTTTTGAAGGGTGGTTAACAATTTCCTACGCGTCAAAGTTTTTGGACTCTCGCGAAGAAAAAGTACTCATGCAAAGATATTGAGTTCCTAAGGGTAAATTGGTTGGTCAACAAAACCAAAGACAGCGCAAACAAGGTCAACCGGATTGAAGTTGCGAACGTTTTTCGTGATATTTAATAATGTTATTGATCCAGAATTTTTTGTAGATACTTCACCTTGAGAGCTAGGTCCTTTTCTAGAATTTGCTAGTATCGATAATTAACAATAGACATTATGACGCTTTGAATTATTACTCGAGAAAGAAAAGAGAGTCCATCGTAAGCACCAATTGGCAACAACCACTGGCGTTATCAGTGATTGTAGGCGGACATTTAAAAAAGGTGAAATTTGGTGCAGTCATTAGGTCAAGATCCGAAGAATCTATTGAAAAAGTCGGGCACGGCACGCAATCTGGCACCGACTTACAACAGAACCAACAGCGGAGTGAGTACTCTAATTGTTTCGTGAGACTCCAACTTGCGAAATTCGCCAAAGAAAAAATATATTCATCTACTACTACAAAACAGACTAAAGACGCCGGTCATGCCACCAACATCACTATTCGAGGAAGTCATGTAGAGGGTGACAAGGAAACTAAGACGCGACAGACAATATTGAAACCATGAAAAACGTATCAGATACAAAACCGAACGACCCGAACAAAAGCAAAAGCCAGAAACTTAGTCTCTGGATCAGTCCTAGAGGGCGCGGACTCAAAAGCAAAAAAGTTATACGTACTTATGCCTGGGACAAGAGGTCCAGTGACACACTTTTGACAACGCAAAACGGATATCGATATCCTACTAATTTCCTTGAGAGACCTACAGGCCGAGCTCGCTGACGCCTTTTTCACACAGTATATAATTGGATTCGAACGTTATTTGACGCCTCCAGGAAAAAAAACTATCACTCGGGTAGTTCAATGCGGTTAAACTTGCACCAAAAGCAGATTGTTGGGACAGATAGGATGAATTGGTGTGAGAAATGTTGAGTAAATGAAAAGATTTTGAAGGAGCTGCTATAAGACGCGAAGACTCTGGAAGTGAAATTAACATTAAACATTCAATTCACGAACAAACACGTGAAAAAAGCAGTGGGCAATGAAATGCTTTTAATTTTCTAAATCGATCTCAAGGTCACCACGAACAACGCGGACCACATGGCATCCGAATCCAATGAAAAACAAATAGTGTTATAGGTATGGGAACTCAATTTTCAATCATGCCTAGCCAAAGATAAAATCTGTTCCAAGTAAGGTAGAAGTTGACACTATCAGACAGTCTGCTGCACTTCGATAGTTCTCTACGTCAAAGAGATAAAAACTGATTTAGAGCTGTGACCAGATCAACAGGAATTGAAAGTGGGTCCAGTCGCATTTGCGAATTTTGCATTAGCTAATGGATGGGAAACACTACACCAGGTTAGCTTTACCATCCTAGTCATCAATTAAACTTTCGAGCACAAAATTGTAGCCTCGTTTAAAGAAGAAGATTGGAACGGGCAGTTAGTGAGGCTACTCAGAAACATCAGGGGATAAAATTGTAGCAATTGCAGACAGTGGAATTTCTACGGCATTTCCAAACTGACACGTTGCAATAAATTTTCAAAAAAAATGGTGAAAGGCGACACATGGAAGCCAATTCTTAATAAAGATGCCTCTCATATGCTCATAGGCGGGATATATAATGCATCCTCCAATAAAAACTGTATCATGAAGATGGAATTGGTAAAAAAAATTGCAAGGCTGCTCAATAAGAAGGTGGGAGTTTACCTAATCACCTACATGAAAGAGTGGAACAGGAAACGAACAAGTTTAAACAAGTGCAATAATTGACGAAGAACAAGTGACAAGGCTAGAAAATGTATTGACATTTAATTCATCAGCACAATAAGTATCTGACTCAAAACATATATCTATCCACAAAAACAAACTTCAAACGCCAAACAGAGAACTCCTACTGGACAATGTCGGACAATGTATTAGTTACCAGCTCAAATCGGGATTTTTTTCTCAATTTTTTTCCCAAATATCTTTGGCATTTTTGTCCTAGCGCAAGGGAAAACTACAGAATCATACCAATTTCAAACATTGGGTTGGACGATATGCCAATCCAATATCAAGAAGCGATTGAACTCACGTGAATAACCGTCAAATTTTAATTGCTTTTTGGGATGACATAATTATCAGTTCGAAATGAAAAAAAAAATTACCCAGCGGCGCTCAAACCGTGTTAGTTGAAAAAGACTTAGAGAGTTCGGCTGAAATCGAGTGAAATGGTTGTCTGTACCATCAATGGAATGAGTATCAGACCTTTAATAGAGAAAACAGACGCACTCAAAAATCTCAAGTCGCCGTTGAAAAACAGCTGAAAAAATTTTCTGGGTTCTATACATCATTTACAAAACACAATTATTCAAAAAGAGAACAGCAAAGTGATTAAAAAATCAAGAAGACACAAGTCGCGATGAAGCAAGCGAGGGAAATTAAAACCATTTGCACTACGAATTGATAGACGAGAAAACAGATAACTACACAGAAAACGCGTGCAGCAACGTCATACCAATCAATGAATGTGCTCAAGCCAGATAACGCTCAAGACTCCGCGTATAAAAAATTGCTAAAAATTAGTGGCATGAACGGAACAAAGAAAACAGATCTGATCTGAAAAGCGAGAGACGGTCGAAAACACTCAAAAACGATGCGTGACGCATACAGTCAACATGCAGGTGTCCATTCATTTAGAGCACCATTCTCAACACACCTCCAGCTGAGAAACAAGAAACAATTGGGAATTCCACGAGACAAAGAGAACAAGTGCTGATGAAACAGTGACTTGGAAAAAGTGCAAAAAAAAAGATTCAGAAAAAAAATAAAACTCAAAAACATAAGAAAAATACAGCCAGGCAAAAGAAGGAGAAAAAAACAAAAAATTATATTCAAACTAGAGGACGACAACCAAAAAAACAATGAAAAAAGACACCGTACCAACTACTGTCACCAAATTAATGGAAAAAATAAAACAAGAGTTCGCATACGAACACAGAGTTGAGCAAAAGAGAAAATGAATGCCGGATAGTGCATTAATGTAACACCGGGCGGGCCCAAAACTAATGTCTGCTGAAGTAACGAACATGAGATGCAAACAAAAGACATAACGAAAGCAAGACAACTCAAAGTACAATGACAATAACAAGGAGAAGAAGAAACATCCCTCTGACGAAAGAAATTCTACGAAGGATTAGGACAAGGATTTCAAACAAAAACTTGAGGCCAATAGTTTACATTTCAATCAAGCAATCGTCAAGCAATCGTAAGGAAATTATTTTTTAAATTTCAGGAACCGCGTAAGTGTAAGAGACCAAATTTTGGTTAAGGATGACCTAGTAGTTATGCCGAAACACTTCCGCGACACAGTTTTCAACTCATGCACTCGGGTTGGACACCATACTTGGTATAGTGGTATACATCCACCGATCAAACAAGTCAAACGACAGAACTGCAAAGAAGGCAGGGAAAAAAGTAGAAAACCTAAAAGCAGCAATAGGGGAAAAGCACACCACTAGGAGTTAGATAAGGTCGTAAAACCAAATGAGGAAATTCGATTAGATTTTGCAGGTCCGATTCCGGATGAACTGAACACAAATGCATTTATACTAGAAGCCACTGAAAGGTTTTCTAATTACCCATCCACAAAGGTAACAGGTAAACGCAACGGTGGATACCTCTACCAAGTTTAGGCAAAGCAAATTCTGAATGACGGTTTACCCAGAAAAATTAACTACAACTAATCGCAAAAATCCGAGCAATAAATGAAATTAAATAACAAATTGTCTACCGTTTCAGACAAAAAGAGACACGAGCTACCATTTTTAGACATCGAAAAGCCAGTGGCAACGGCATACCCCATATTTTGGAATCAGCCGAGGGGAAAAAACTAAGGGTCAATCCCACCAGGAAAACCATGAAACAGCATAGTGTACAAACAAAATGCAACAGGAAGCAAAACTAAATAGTGCAATGCACCAGAAAACAACAAAAAAAATCGGAAAGGACGCCAGCAACGTGCAAGGACAGTGACATCGAGGTAACAACTCGAAAATCTAAAATCCCAATAACGCACGTGCAGAAGAAGAAACGGAGGATAATACCACAATCATCGCCTAAACAGACAGAAGGCTCTGTCATTAAGTTTATTAGAAGGTGTTATGTCGACAAGGTCTTTTTGGAATTCTTATGGCTTGAAGGCTTTTTATGAAAAAGAAATGAATGCCTTTTTGGAATTATTAAAGTCACTTGAACAAATATCAGCAACTACGGCAGAGGCATAGTTAACATAAGAAGTTGCAAGCGCCTCCGCCAGCAGCTATTTGAGCGGGATGGATAAACTGTCAGAAACGGGGTGGGCAAACAAAGAAGACACAACTGTGCAGACGGGAAAAGAAACAGATCAGGAGAAAATGCAGCAAAAGACAAACTTGAAAGGTGGATGATGAGAAGGAAATGGTAATTTATCTCGTTAATTCAAAAAAATACACACAATTGTAGAGAGACCGGTGGACCCGCGTTTAAGAAAAGTAAAAACAAATCGATTACATTGGATTTTCGTGGTCTATAATGTTATAAATATAATCGATTCCCATGTTACACTCAGACAACAAAATTGGACTAAAAATAATTTTAAATCATGATCATTCATTTGGAATCCATTACAATGGAGTTTATAATAAGTAGGAAATCACATTAAATTGGATTTTTTTCCATTTTTTTTTGTTTCGCGCGTCGTGCAAAACTTTGCAAGAAGTTCTGCATTTATCAAGTGACTTATGCGGAAATTTTGCAAAGCGAGTGTACGGCCTAATCCATTTCTAAACCTAAACTCAAACTGCAAAAAGATTCCGTTAAGCTCTCCCCCTAACATTTGCCCGTTTGCTCCCATTCATTCCCCCGTACGTTTGCCCCCTTTGCTCCCCTCCCCTAACCCCCCCCCCCCCATATGAACCCACCACACCTCCCCCACCTGAACTCACCACCCCCCCCCCCCCACATGAACCCACCACACCTCGCCCACCTGAGCCCAAACAACACCTGAACATACACCCCCCCCCCCCCCTGAACCCCCCGGGGAGAGAGAGGGGGGGTTGTTGTAAACGGGCAAATGCTAGAGTTGTAAATGAGCCACCCCCCAAGTTTCTAATAATTTAACAAAATTGTTGAAAGGAACAAAATTCAGTTTTTGAGTTAGATAAACAAGTAGAAAAAATAAAGTAAAAATAAGTAACAAAAATATCAAAGTTAGTCAGAAAAAGTGAAAAAACTGAACAACAAGTAGCGGCTCTTTTTCCTTTTCCCCCCACCTGCAAATTTTTGTTTATGAAGTTACTGTTCACTTCGTGCGGTTGTCATGAAAATTGACACGCAGGCTGATTAGTGCATGACAAACATATTTGGTCTTCATAATTAACCTCATAAAACCACTCGTTAGACCATAAATTTCATGTTTAAGTGAGGTGGGGGGGGAAGGAAAAAGAGCCCAAGTAGCCAACGTAACCAACTTTTGTTTAAAACGTAGAAAAGACTTTATGTGCTTTGAAATTCGCATCTCAGTAAAGTGGAAAGAAAATTGATTGTATTTTACTTTCATTGTCAGTGTCCACAAAAGTGAAAAAAAAATCGGTTATAATGACTGAAAAAAAAAAGATTTTATTGCCTCAAAAAATAGTAATCTTTTAATCCAATTTTAATTGATTATAATCGATTTGTTTTCAATTTTGTGGACACTGACAAGAAAACTCAATTATAGATGATTTTCATTCGTGGAACTCCAATGTGGGGAGTGTTATCATCCGGATTTATGTATACTTATTACTAATGTTATTGCTGTAAAATAGCCCCGCTTATTTTTTTCGATATGCCATCTCATTTAACAATATACTTTATATCGCTATCAGTTTGTACTCGAGAAAAAAAAACATCTTACCCACTGATACGCGGCACCCACTGGAGTTATCAGTTACGGTAGTTTGACATTATGAAATATAGCCAACTAACAGTAATAACTAATGAACTCAAGGAAACTTAAAAAAAAACTTATTTTTTTTTATAAGAGCTTTCAACTTTTGAATTTCGAAGAAAAAAAGATGGCCTTATAGTTCTTTGAATTGTAGAACAATTTATCATTACGAGGCCAAACTGTGCACTGGATAAGTACTTAATTTTGTGTCCGTATGTTCCTGGATTCCAGAGACAAATCTTCAAACATATAAACATTTTGTTGGAACGATCACAGAAATTGAAAGAACAAAAGAAAAATAAACTCAGTGTTCTTTTTGTGGAATCCGCTCACAATACGCAAAATACAAAATTTGGCTTCGTAATAGATGATGGGCACTTTTTGTTACAATCAACCCAATCTGAGAAAACTGGATCAGTATTTAAAATATCTTTTTTGTTGGAAAATCTGATATATATTTTATTTTTTGAGCAGTCAATTTCTATTTTGCGCTCTTTGATAGTGTAGTTTGCTTTCTTTTTACAATGAATTGCATTGAACTCACCAAAAAATCACAATTCAAGCTGCAAAAATCAAAGTTGAGCGTTAACAAATTTCAGTGACTGGAATAAAAAACAATAAAAAAGGAAGACCTACGTTCATTACTCTTAATAAAGTATAATAACAAGTAAGCTGTTCGATAGTTGTCGAACCAAAAGTCAAACTACGAAAATGTAATATTGAGCCAGAAAAATTTTTTCCTGAAAAAAAAATCATTTCGATCTACATAAGAGTCTGAACTACGTTCATTGACTCTTAAATTAGGCCTTTAATAAAAAGTTTTGTTGTATAAACTACACTTTTTAAGGCTTCAGGGTTTTGCGTTGATATTAAATTTTGCGTTTTTTTAACAGAATAGTATCTATATCTAGTTGAAACAGCTTAAATTTAGCGTTTATTGTGGTATAGTATAATTTCAAAGAAAACCAGTATATCCAAGTTTTGTTCAGATAAAAAACCAAGGCCAAACAATTTTAAATTTTTTAAGAAAACTAGTGAGCTGACAGCTTGTTTTGAATCAATAAATACAATATTAAAAAAAGTGTCAAATTGAGCCCTCAGGAGGAAAAAATAGTTTGTGTTAGTTTCACATAACACAAACTAACTGAGTTAAGCTTTGAGCTTGGCTCATAGAGTAATTTCGGATAGGATACACCGTCTGCTCGTCACGCTATCTTAATTTCGGCCGTAGAGATTCGTGCAACTTCTTGGTCTAATACCGATCCTAATCTTACTCTTATATCTACTAGTCTCAGGGTGTTTAACTAGTCTCTGCTAGGCTCAATAGATCTAGAGTATACTGGTTTATTACGATTGCTGAAGTTCTCTTGGAGAGAAAACTAATTTCTAAGTTAAATTCAAAACTCTCTGGTGCTGAAATTACAAGTAGTTTCAGCACTTACAAATAAGTGGGTTGTTAGTTAGATGGATCATGATTGGTTAACATTATATATTTTATGGTGATAAAACATCCAATTTATAACCAATAATAAAATATAGTTTAGATCAGGTTCCACCCATCGGTGGTTTACAGAGTTATTCGTTTTTATCTCTCTTTCTATAATTGAAGGATGGATGATGATCTTTGGTATTTGGCGAACATCAGTTTCTTATTCTTGTTCCTTGGAGAAGAATGTTCCAGGAAGCTAGAATCGTCGACAGGGTTCCTCTTGAAGAAGAACGTTCCATGATGCTGGATTCATGGACTTAAAATGGTTAGCTTTTCATTCGACAACGACTGTGATCCCCAACGAATTCAATCTGATTTCCAAATGGTTTGCTATGACTGCTTGTTCTGCCTTCGTGGAGAACTGATTGAGTGTCACCCTCGTCTGGTAATGGCGCGAAGATTGTGTTTGGAGGGAATGCCTCGTTTTTCAGATCTGTACGTATACTTGAGCATCGAGGTGGTCAATGGTCTGATTCAATGAAGTCCTTTTCTACGAAGACAAGTCGTACTCTAAATCCTTTAATTCGTGGTTGTGAGCGGCATGTTGATTGTGTTTAGCCATTCTGTAGGTCGAGTGTGATGGGGTCGTCTAGTCTTTGGATGTTCGTCTTTGTAGTCGTGTATGATCTATATACTGCATATTATGGTTTACATTTTTATAAAAGTTTTTTATTTTAGTTTTTAGTTATGATCTTAATTAGCTGTTTTCGCAAAAGCAAATTTATTTTAGTTCAGTTATTTTGAAGAGTTTTTCACCCGTGAGTACCTCTTATTAAAAATAGAGTGTGGTCACAAAGCGTGGGTGTAGCACGGTGGGTTAGGCCGGCTATAGAGCACGCTTAGGGCGTCCTCTCTGGTGGGTTAGGCCAGGAGTGGGAGTATGACATCATGCTGTTTCTTTGAGAGGTCCTGCTTTGTGTTAACATTTTATTTTGTGTTTTTCTGGTATTTCTGATGTTACTTTGGTTGTGTCCATTTTTTTCAAAAATCAAAATGTTTTTGGTTTGAGTTTTTCTTGCGACTTTTTGGTGTGTTTTTATTTCTTTTTTTTGGAGTTGGTAATAGTCTTCAAAAGAATAAATTATCCAGTTTTGAGATGGTTTAATCCGGTTTGGGTACCGTAGGTTTTCTTTTCTTAGTCATGCTGTTAGTTTATGGTTTATGGTGTTTAGTAAACTGCGTTGGTCAGTTTAAGTTAATATATAATTCCTTTCCAACTGGGTTAAAAAAAGTTGGAAACTTGTTATCGCTTGTTTGAGTTTTTGTTAGTGAAAACTTTGAGCTTGAAACCATTATTTTAAACAATTGTTTGTGGGCGAGCTGTGCAACTTTGTATAGAATTCTTGTGCGAGTAAATGAAAAGATAAAAAAGTTAATACTGCTTACTTCTTGAATTGAATTTTACTACTTTGGGGAATTTTAAAATTATAAGTTTTCATCGTATATAACTTTACTTCTCTGGTGAATTAATTTATAGATTAATTTACTGCTTTTGTTATGAATTTTACTGCTTTATTTAGTGCTGAAGGTTCAATAAAATTTATTATAAATTCAAGAGTCTGTAATTTTATTTGGTTTTTTCTTTCTTCCTGCAGGTGATTATGGTGTGAAGACTAAAAGAATAAACTAAACATCTATATAAAATGGTTAGTACAAACTTGAATTAGTTAGTTGTAATAATTAATTTATATTTACCTAATTATCTGGGAAGAAACCGTGTGGAAAAATGTCGTGAAAAAGCTCTGATGTTGTTTGTAATTTGGCTAGTATGCGTATGACACTTTTAGTTTGTAGCAGTGGCCAAAGCAATTGAAGTGCTTTTATGGGTTTTAGTTCTTCGGTGCCTACTGCAAATTCATGAGGTGTGCTCTGTATTATATTATATAATTTATGATTGTATTCAGTGTTATGAATGAATTCTAATATGGGTATTTCGATAGGTTGAATGAATTCATGCGGGATGATGAAGGGTCGGGATTCTTCCTCATTGAAGGTCTTGGTAAGGGCACAAAAAATATACATCTGGGTGATCGGGTCGTAGTTGCGGAGAATGCCTTGAAGGTTAGTATTTTCTAGGAAATATGTGAAGTTAAGAAAAAAATGTGAGGTGTATTTAGAATTTAGAAACTGATATTTGTGGTGGGGTTGTCGTGATGGTTTGTGTAAATCATAATAATTTTGTATAAAACGAAAATATGTGTAGGTGTGCGTTTGTTTAGTTTGCAATATGATATCGTGGGAATAGTGCAAATCATGTTCTTTTGGTGAAAGAAAGTGAAAGATTAGTGAAAATAGTTGGAATTTATCGTAAAATGTTTCATATGCCTTGATATCTGCTAGTGCTTCTGAAATATTGTGATCATGCATTTTATCGAAAATACTGAGTGTGAATATATAAGATGTTTTGATGAAAAATTTTTCTGTTAGTTGTGGATTAGCAAAACGGTCTTCATCTAAAAATTGGTCTTGATTTGGTCTAATGATATTATGATCGTAGTATTCAATTGAGTAATCGTTAGCTCGGGGTGCTGTGAACATTTTTAGTAATTTCTTATATCCTACATATGTAAATTGTCGGGGTGTGAGTGACGTGGTTAGTCAATATAAATCGTTTTTGTTTCTTTCAATATCTTGTGTGGTGTTATTAAGTGGTAAAGAAAGAGGGTTAGTGAAATTATAGTAAGTGGTCCAAAGAAGTGTAGGTATTGAAACACTCTAATCTAGAAAATTACGTGGCTCTGGGTTGATGTCAGACTGGTTTAGGGTATATTGTGGAAATAAGAAGAGGGTTACTTGGAGATAATTTGCGGTGTTGTCTGGATGATTTATATATTCTTGGGCGGTTCCGGGTTTTGATTGGAATGGGTGATTTGGAAACTTGCGTTTGAAAGTTTTATAAACTCGGTTAGTGCTAGTGGATGTTTCTGTTGACGTAGATGATTGAGCTAGTGATGGGGTGTAATCTGAAAGTGGTGTAGGTGTTGGTGGATTTAATGATATTACTATTGATGATAATTGGTGGATAGTGAGAGTGTGGGGGTATGGTAACTGTTGTTGTAGTGTTATAAAATTATCAAGTTCTTCAGAAATTTACATGTTATCTGGGGAGTTAATGTTTGAGCGTTCGTAATTAAATGGGGAGTAGGTTGGCGTTATTTGGGAAACATGAGAAGGAGTGGAGGGGAATGTAATTTGGTTATGAGGCTGAATGGGTCGAAAGGGGGGTTTCGAAAAAATTGAAGATGTGGTTTGGTTATAGGTAGAAGGGGATGGTTCGGAATCTGCGAATTCGTCGGAAGATTCTACATCGGAGTTATTGAATTGTGATACTGCGTGAAAAACTGAGATGTCTGAGTTAGTATCAGAATTCATGCCTGATGATATAATAATTTTTGGTGAATCGGGTGGCGGAAAAGCGAAAATTGGGATTATGGGGATTTGAGTTTGGAGGTAGGCTGGGTGGGACTTTGAGTGATGGAGGGATCCAATTTGTCTGCTCATCGTGGGCTAAAAAATGATTATTTTGAGATTGAAAAGTGTTGGTACGTGGTTGTTCAATAATTTGTTCATATGCATCATCATTTTGTTGGTGTTCTGTTACTATATGCTGGATGGGACTTTGTACTTTGGTCTAAATTTTGGAGGTTTTTGTTATTGCTAGATTTCGAAAATTTCGGGAAACTAGTGATAATGGATGGTTTTGAGGTAGGTTTGGTATTTGTGGTGCTGTAGGTGTTGTATTTGTATTACTATGTTCTTCGTCATATGTGTTTTGTCTTGTGGATAGTTTTGTATTGTATTCTTTGATTTGTGCATCTTAGAGTTTTTTGTTTTTTGATGATGAAAATATTCCAAAGAAACCTGCAAATAATATGTGTGCTACGCTTGCTTGTCTGTTTACTTGTGTGTGTATTGCGCATGTGTTATAGATTCCTTTTAGTAGTGAGAAAAGAAATCCGATAAAGTTAAACATAGCGTATAAGATAATCAATCTTTCTAAGATGTAATTTAGCCATCCTAGAAAGGCAAGCATATCGTTCTTTAAAGTTACAAAACTGAAAATGTTAATAGGTGAAATATTTTGTGGTCTATGTTTTTCACCGTTTAAATGTATGTAGTCTTTGATATCTTTAAAATGTCCACTGTAGTCTTGTGTATAAATGTCTGAGAATCCTGCGGTTTCTGCAAGTTTTCTTAAATTTTGATCAATTGAATGTCGTTGCATAGTGTCCATTTGTGTTAGTAGTTGATGAAATTGTTGTGTTCTAATGTGATGTTGTATGTCCGATTTAGAATATATTCCGATCGATTGTAAATCGATGTTGGGATTGCGAGCACTGGCTCGAATACTTTCTGGTGAAAACTTTTTTAATGGTTGCATTAATGTAGGATATGGTGTTAGTAAGTAGTTTTTTTCTTCGTCAGGATTTAATTGTACGACGTTGTGGCTGTTTTTTGATCCACATGGGACTGCGGTATCCCAAAAATATGTTCGTCTTGAAAGCGTATCAACAAAATGTACTTTATTTTTGTAGAATATGGGAATTCTTTTAAAACAACGTTCATCTTCAAAAACATATAGAGGTGATACTTTTTTGGTACAAGTATAAAACCACTAAATGTTTCCTTCGTAATCAAGGAAATTTGATTTGTTTCCTGATAACAAATATCCTGCGTAGGGTTTTTTCAGAAATGCTAATGCGTGTGATTGTAAAATCTGTGTTCTTTCTAATTCGCATAGTTGGTGAAGTGTTTCGAGTTCAGAAAGTGACATTTCTTGAACAATTCTACTAATCGTGTAGTCTAATTTCATGTGTAAGTGAATGTCATAATGTATTGCGCCAAAATAGGTACTATTCATAATGATAGTTCTTGTAAACGTGTGCTTTTACTGTCTTATGGTTTCAGTTTTCCACCAGGATTACCTGCCTTTTTATTGAGGTTCACTGGGACGTATGATGAGTCTTCGTTAATAGGGTGATGTGTTGCATAAGGGTCAATTTTTTTTTCCAGTGGTCATCTCGAAACCTTCATCGTATTCGACAAGTATTTCAGAGTATTGTGTTTTATAAAGCTGACTTTGATATTTACATGCAAATTCTGTTTCGTGATAGATTTGAAAACGTGTCAATTTATTTTCTATGAATGTTTCTGAAATTAGTACTTCTTTTGTATGATGGGTTTGCTTGTTCGTGTGGGATCGATTCAATAAAGTATTTTTCTTGAAATTTTGTTATTCGAGCGTATATTTTTGCTACTTGAAATTTTGTACAAGTATCTTCGGGGAACCAAACAATTGTTGCTTGCGTCCTTGTTGTGGGATCACAATAGCCTTGGTCATTTCCAGAGGGTAATCTTATTCCTTGATAAGTAATGGTGTTATCTTTTAAATCTCGTGTAATTTGTATCTTTTCAAGTAGTATTTTCCAATTGAAAAACATTATTTCTTGATATCCTTTATTTTTTGTATCTGCTTTGCAGTTTGAAGGATTATTTTTTCCAATGTGTGGTATTCAGTGTGTATCGTGAATGTCGTATGTTAGTCGTCCGTGTGCGCCATTAAATGGGTATCTTTCGTCTAATTTAATTTGTCCTTGATATCTTTCAAGTTGTGTTTGATGTACAGAATCGGCAAAAACTTGAAAGTTTACTAATTTTCTGTTTGAATTTTTTTTTCGTTAAGTTTAACCTGAGTATTTCGTTTTTACAATCGTCGGGTTTTATATGTAAAAGTCTTTCTATTTTACTCTACTAAAAGGATTCATGATCAAGTCGATTTTTATTTCCGTTAGAAACTTATGGACAATGTACTTTCTTTTCGGAAAATGTTGCTGTGAATTTAGATCCTGTAATTGTCGTTGCTCGGGCAATTATATTGTTGCAATTGCATTTGTAGTTTCTATAGCTTGTGGTTCTGTTTCGCATTGTGTTACTTGATTTATAGCATATTTGTGTGGTGTTTTTTTTGTTCGTTTTCTTCACAATCATAGTGTGTTACTAGTAAGTCCTGGGATCCTCTGCGAGGAGATGGGTTTGTTTTTTGTTCGGACAAAATTATAAAAAAGGTTTTGTTGAAACGTGAATATCTTTAATTTATATATGTGTATGATAATCCTGAGTATGGATTAAAAAATGTGATATATCCAATTGTGTTTTTCGTGTATCTATCGTATTCATAGATTACTTCAGTTGTTGTAAATGGGGAGGTAGTGATTGAGCTGTTATAATTGGTGGACTTAGGGGAAAAGGGTGTTGAACAATATTATTAAGTTTGACTGTGATTTCTAATTTTATTTGGAGACTATTTTGTTGAAGTATTTGAATATTTTGTTGTCGAATATCTTCGTGGATATCCTGTCTATACTGTAGCCTATTAAGTGTCCAACTATGGAGTCGGCTACTTTCTTGATGTTGTCGAAATAGTGGTGGAGGTGCTACAAAAGTGTTCCAATCTATTCGTAAAGGGATGTTTGACGATGATTGTTCTCTGTACCTGGCGTCGAGATTGCTTGGAAAATTTAAGGGGAGAAGTGTTGGTGATATTTGACTTATAGATAGTGTTGATGGAAGTGAAAGTGTTTCCGGTATGGATGATAGTGTTGTATCAGAAAAAATATCTATTGGTTCATTTGTTATATTGGGTTCACCTTGAGTATATGAATAAGTTGTCCAATATGGTAGTCGTTCTGGGGGATTAAAAGGATTTTCTCTAATTTCTTCTGATCTTGGGGTTGAACCTAGATAGTCTGATGGGATATTTGAAACGCTATGTTGTGAAGTAAGTGTAGGAGTATCTGGCAACGTACTGCTGGAGTAATAGTCTTCAAAAGAATAAATTATCCAGTTTTGAGCTGGTTTAATCCGGTTTGGGTACCGTAGGTTTTCTTTTCTTAGTCATGCTGTTAGTTTATGGTTTATGGTGTTTAGTAAACTGCGTTGGTCAGTTTAAGTTAATATATAATTCCTTTCCAACTGGGTTTAAAAAAAGTTGGAAACTTGTTATCGCTTGTTTGAGTTTTTGTTAGTGAAAACTTTGAACTTGAAACCATTATTTTAAACAATTGTTTGTGGGCGAGCTGTGCAACTTTGTATAGAATTCTTGTGCGAGTAAATGAAAAGATAAAAAAGTTAATACTGCTTACTTCTTGAATTGAATTTTACTACTTTGGGGAATTTTAAAATTATAAGTTTTCATCGTATATAACTTTACTTCTCTGGTGAATTAATTTATAGATTAATTTACTGCTTTTGTTATGAATTTTACTGCTTTATTTAGTGCTGAAAGTTCAATAAAATTTATTATAAATTCAAGATTCCGTAATTTTATTTGGTTTTTTCTTTCTTCCTGCAGGTGATTATGGTGTGAAGACTAAAAGAATAAACTAAACATCTATATAAAATGGTTAGTACAAACTTGAATTAGTTAGTTGTAATACTTAATTTATATTTACCTAATTATCTGGGAAGAAACCGTGTGGAAAAATGTCGTGAAAAAGCTCTGATGTTGTTAGTAATTTGGCTAGTATGCGTATGACACTTTTAGTTTGTAGCAGTGGCCAAAGCAATTGAAGTGCTTTTATGGTGTTTAGTTCTTCGGTGCCTACTGCAAATTCATGAGGTGTGTTCTGTATTATATTATATAATTTATGATTGTATTCAGTGTTATGAATGAATTCTAATATGGGTATTTCGATAGGTTGAATGAATTCATGCGGGATGATGAAGGGTCGGGATTCTTCCTCATTGAAGGTCTTGGTAAGGGCACAAAAAATATACATCTGGGTGATCGGGTCGTAGTTGCGGAGAATGCCTTGAAGGTTAGTATTTTCTAGGAAATATGGGAAGTTAGGAAAAAAATGTGAGGTGTATTTAGAATTTAGAAACTGATATTTGTGGTGGGGTTGTCGTGATGGTTTGTGTAAATCATAATAATTTTGTATAAAACGAAAATATGTGTAGGTGTGCGTTTGTTTAGTTCGCAATATGATATCGTGGGAATAGTGCAAATCACTAGTGAAAGAAAGTGAAAGATTAGTGAAAATAGTTGGAATTTATCGTAAAATGTTTCATATGCCTTGATATCTGCTAGTGCTTCTGAAATAATGTGATTATGCATTTTATCGAAAATAATGAGTGTGAATATATAAGATGTTTTGATGAAAAATTTTTCAATTAGATGTGGAATAGCAAAACGGTCTTCGTCTAAAAATTGGTCTTGATTTGGTCTAATGATATTATGATCGTAGTATTCAATTGAGTAATCGTTAGCTCGGGGTGCTGTGATCATTTTTAGTAATTTCTTATATCCTGCATATGTAAATTGTCGGGGTGTGAGTGACGTGGTTAGTCGATATAAATCGTTTTTGTTTCTTTCAATATCTTGTGTGGTGTTATTAAGTGGTAAAGAAAGAGGGTTAGTGAAATTATAGTAAGTGGTCCAAAGAAGTGTAGGTATTGAAACACTCTAATCTAGAAAATTACGTGGCTCTGGGTTGATGTCAGACTGGTTTAGGGTATATTGTGGAAATAAGAAGAGGGTTACTTGGAGATAATTTGCGGTGTTGTCTGGATGATTTATATATTCTTGGGCGGTTCCGGGTTTTGATTGAAATGGGTGATTTGGAAACTTGCGTTTGAAAGTTTTATAAGCTCGGTTAGTGCTAGTGGATGTTTCTGTTGACGTAGATGATTGAGCGAGTGATGGGGTGTGTAGGTGTTGGTAGATTTGATGATATTACTATTGATGATAATTGGTGGATAGTGAGAGTGTGGGGGTATGGTAACTGTTGTTGTTGTGTTATAAAATTATCAAGTTCGTCAGAAATTTACATGTTATCTGGGGAGTTAATGTTTGAGCGTTCGGAATTAAATGGGGAGTAGGTTGGGGTTATTTGGGAAACATGAGAAGGAGTGGAGGGAATGTAATTTGGTTATGAGGCTGAATGGGTCGAAAGGGGGGTTTTGAAAAAATTGAAGATGTGGTTTGGTTATAGGTAGAAGGGGATGGTTCGGAATCTGCGAATTCGTCGGAAGATTCTACATCGGAGTTATTGAATTGTGATACTGCGTGAAAAACTGAGATGTCTGAGTTAGTATCAGAATTCATGCCTGATGATATAATAATTTTTGGTGAATCGGGTGGCGGAAAAGCGAAAATTGGGATTATGGGGATTTGAGTTTGGAGGTAGGCTGGGTGGGACTTTGAGCGATGGAGGGATCCAATTTGTCTGCTCATCGTGGGCTAAAAAATGATTATTTTGAGATTGAAAAGTGTTGGTACGTGGTTGTTCAATATTTTGTTCATATGCATCATCATTTTGTTTTGTTGTGATACTATATGCTGGATGGGACTTTGTACTGTATTTGGTCTAAAATTTGGAGGTTTTTGTTATTGCTAGATTTCGAAAATTTCGGGAAACTAGTGATAATGGATGATTTTGAGGTAGGTTTGGTATTTGTGGTGCTGTAGGTGTTGTATTTGTATTACTATGTTCTTCGTCATATGTGTTTTGTCTTGTGGATAGTTTTGTATTGTATTCTTTGATTTGTGCATCTTAGAGTATTTTGTTTATTGATGATGAAAATATTCCAAAGAAACCTGCAAATAATATGTGTGCTACGCTTGCTTGTCTGTTTACTTGTGTGTGTATTGCGCATGTGTTATAGATTCCTTTTAGTAGTGAGAAAAGAAATCCGATAAAGTTAAACATAGCGTATAAGATAATCAATCTTTCTAAGATGTAATTTAGCCATCCTAGAAAGGCAAGCATATCGTTCTTTAAAGTTACAAAACTGAAAATGTTAATAGGTGAAATATTTTGTGGTCTATGTTTTTCACCGTTTAAATGTATGTAGTCTTTGATATCTTTAAAATGTCCACTGTAGTCTTGTGTATAAATGTCTGAGAATCCTGCGGTTTCTGCAAGTTTTCTTAAATTTTGATCAATTGAATGTCGTTGCATAGTGTCCATTTGTGTTAGTAGTTGATGAAATTGTTGTGTTCTAATGTGATGTTGTATGTCCGATTTAGAATATATTCCGATCGATTGTAAATCGATGTTGGGATTGCGAGCACTGGCTCGAATACTTTCTGGTGAAAACTTTTTTAATGGTTGCATTAATGTAGGATATGGTGTTAGTAAGTAGTTTTTTTCTTCGTCAGGATTTAATTGTACGACGTTGTGGCTGTTTTTTGATCCACATGGGACTGCGGTATCCCAAAAATATGTTCGTCTTGAAAGCTTATCAACAAAATGTACTTTATTTTTGTAGAATATGGGAATTCTTTTAAAACAACGTTCATCTTCAAAAACATATAGAGGTGATACTTTTTTGGTACAAGTATAAAACCACTAAATGTTTCCTTCGTAATCAAGGAAATTTGATTTGTTTCCTGATAACAAATATCCTGCGTAGGGTTTTTTCAGAAATGCTAATGCGTGTGATTGTAAAATCTGTGTTCTTTCTAATTCGCATAGTTGGTGAAGTGTTTCGAGTTCAGAAAGTGACATTTCTTAAACAATTCTACTAATCGTGTAGTCATATTTCATGTGTAAGTGAATGTCATAACGTATTGCGCCAAAATAGGTACTATTCATAATGATAGTTCTTGTAAACGTGTGCTTTTACTGTCTTATTGTTTCAGTTTTCCACCAGGATTACCTGCCTTTTTATTGAGGTTCACTGAGACGCATGATAAGTCTTCGTTAATAGGGTGAGGTGTTTCATAAGGGTCAAATTTTTTTTTCCATTGGTCATCTCGAAACTTTCATCGTATTCGACAAGTATTTCAGAGTATTGTGTTTTATAAAGCTGAGCTTGATATTTAAATGCAAATTCTGTTTCGTGATAGATTTGAAAACGTGTCAATTTGTTTTCTATGAATGTTTCTGAAATTAGTACTTCTTTTGTGAGATGGGTTCACTTGTTCGTGTGGGATCGATTCAATAAAATATTTTTCTTGAAATTTTGTTATTCGAGCGTATATTTTTGCTACTTGAAATTTTGTACAAGTATCTTCGGGGAACCAAACAATTGTTGCTTGTGTCCTTGTTGTGGGATCACAATAGCCTTGGTCATTTCCAGAGGGTAATCTTATTCCTTGATAAGTAATGGTGTTATCTTTTAAATCTCGTGTAATTTGTATCTTTTCAAGTAGTATTTTGCAATTGAAAAACATTATTTCTTGATATCCTTTATTTTTTGTATCTGCTTTGCAGTTTGAAGAATTATTTATTCCAATGTGTGGTATCCAGTGTTTATCGTGAATGTCGTATGTTAGTCGTCCGTGTGCGCCAATAAATGGGTATCTTTCGTCTAATTTAATTTGTCCTTGATATCTTTCAAGTTCTGTTTGATGTACAGAATCGGCAAAAACTTGAAAGTTTACTAATTTTTTGTTTGAATTTTTATTTTTCGTTAAGTTTAACCTGAGTATTTCGTTTTTAAAATCGTCGGGTTTTATATGTAAAAGTCTTTCTATATTACTCTGCTAGAAGGATTCATGATCAAGTCGATTTTTATTTCCGTTAGAAACTTATGGACAATGTACTTTCTTTTCGGAAAATGTTGCTGTGAATTTAGATCCTGTAATTGTCGTTGCTCGGGCAATTATAATGTTGCAATTGCATTTGTAGTTTCTATAGCTTGTGGTTCTGTTTCGCATTGTGTTACTTGATTTATAGCATGTTTTTGTAGTGTTTTTTTGTTCGTTTTCTTCACAATCATAGTGTGTTACTAGTAAGTCCTGGGATCCTCTGCGAGGTGTTTAGTAAACTGCGTTGGTCAGCGTTGGTCCTGGGATGGTGTTTAGTAAACTGCGTTGGTCAGTTTAAGTTAATATATAATTCCTTTCCAACTGGGTTAAAAAAAAGTTGGAAACTTGTTATCGCTTGTTTGAGTTTTTGTTAGTGAAAACTTTGAACTTGAAACCATTATTTTAAACAATTGTTTGTGGGCGAGCTGTGCAACTTTGTATAGAATTCTTGTGCGAGTAAATGAAAAGATAAAAAAGTTAATACTGCTTACTTCTTGAATTGAATTTTACTACTTTGGGGAATTTTAAAATTATAAGTTTTCATCGTATATAACTTTACTTCTCTGGTGAATTAATTTATAGATTAATTTACTGCTTTTGTTATGAATTTTACTGCTTTATTTAGGGCTGAAGGTTCAATAAAATTTATTATAAATTCAAGAGTCTGTAATTTTATTTGGTTTTTTCTTTCTTCCTGCAGGTGATTATGGTGTGAAGACTAAAAGAATAAACTAAACATCTATATAAAATGGTTAGTACAAACTTGAATTAGTTAGTTGTAATAATTAATTTATATTTACCTAATTATCTGGGAAGAAACCGTGTGGAAAAATGTCGTGAAAAAGCTCTGATGTTGTTAGTATTATGGCTAGTATGCGTATGACACTTTTAGTTTGTAGCAGTGGCCAAAGCAATTGAAGTGCTTTTATGGTGTTTAGTTCTTCGGTGCCTACTGCAAATTCATGAGGTGTGTTCTGTATTATATTATATAATTTATGATTGTATTCAGTGTTATGAATGAATTCTAATATGGGTATTTCGATAGGTTGAATGAATTCATGCGGGATGATGAAGGGTCGGGATTCTTCCTCATTGAAGGTCTTGGTAAGGGCACAAAAAATATACATCTGGGTGATCGGGTCGTAGTTGCGGAGAATGCCTTGAAGGTTAGTATTTTCTAGGAAATATGTGAAGTTAAGAAAAAAATGTGAGGTGTATTTAGAATTTAGAAACTGAGATTTGTGGTGGGGTTGTCGTGATGGTTTGTGTAAATCATAATAATTTTGTATAAAACGAAAATATGTGTAGGTGTGCGTTTGTTTAGTTCGCAATATGATATCGTGGGAATAGTGCAAATCATGTTCTTTTGGTGAAAGAAAGTGAAAGATTAGTGAAAATAGTTGGAATTTATCGTAAAATGTTTCATATGCCTTGATATCTGCTAGTGCTTCTGAAATATTGTGATCATGCATTTTATCGAAAATAATGAGTGTGAATATATAAGATGTTTTGATGAAAAATTTTTCTGTTAGTTGTGGATTAGCAAAACGGTCTTCATCTAAAAATTGGTCTTGATTTGGTCTAATGATATTATGATCGTAGTATTCAATTGAGTAATCGTTAGCTCGGGGTGCTGTGAACATTTTTAGTAATTTCTTATATCCTACATATGTAAATTGTCGGGGTGTGAGTGACGTGGTTAGTCAATATAAATCGTTTTTGTTTCTTTCAATATCTTGTGTGGTGTTATTAAGTGGTAAAGAAAGAGGGTTAGTGAAATTATAGTAAGTGGTCCAAAGAAATGTAGGTATTGAATCTAGAAAATTACGTGGCTCTGGGTTGATGTCAGACTGGTTTAGGGTATATTGTGGAAATAATAAGAGGGTTACTTGGGTTACATGGAGATAATTTGCGGTGTTGTCTGGATGATTTATATATTCTTGGGCGGTTCCGGGTTTTGATGGAAATGGGTGATTTGGAAACTTGCGTTTGAAAGTTTTATAAGCTCGGTTAGTGCTAGTGGATGTTTCTGTTGACGTAGATGATTGAGCGAGTGATGGGGTGTAATCTGAAAGTGGTGTAGGTGTTGGTAGATTTGATGATATTACTATTGATGATAATTGGTGGATAGTGAGAGTGTGGGGGTATGGTAACTGTTGTTGTTGTGTTATAAAATTATCAAGTTCGTCAGAAATTTACATGTTATCTGGGGAGTTAATGTTTGAGCGTTCGGAATTAAATGGGGAGTAGGTTGGGGTTATTTGGGAAACATGAGAAGGAGTGGAGGGAATGTAATTTGGTTATGAGGCTGAATGGGTCGAAAGGGGGGTTTTGAAAAAATTGAAGATGTGGTTTGGTTATAGGTAGAAGGGGATGGTTCGGAATCTGCGAATTCGTCGGAAGATTCTACATCGGAGTTATTGAATTGTGATACTGCGTGAAAAACTGAGATGTCTGAGTTAGTATCAGAATTCATGCCTGATGATATAATAATTTTTGGTGAATCGGGTGGCGGAAAAGCGAAAATTGGGATTATGGGGATTTGAGTTTGGAGGTAGGCTGGGTGGGACTTTGAGCGATGGAGGGATCCAATTTGTCTGGTCATCGTGGGCTAAAAAATGATTATTTTGAGATTGAAAAGTGTTGGTACGTGGTTGTTCAATAATTTGTTCATATGCATCATCATTTTGTTGGTGTTGTGATACTATATGCTGGATGGGACTTTGTACTGTATTTGGTCTAAAACTTGGAGGTTTTTGTTCTTGCTAGATTTCGAAAATTTCGGGAAACTAGTGATTATGGATGGTTTTGAGGTAGGTTTGGTATTTGTGGTGCTGTAGGTGTTGTATTTGTATTACTATGTTCTTCGTCATATGTGTTTTGTCTTGTGGATAGTTTTGTATTGTATTCTTTGATTTGTGCATCTTAGAGTATTTTGTTTATTGATGATGAAAATATTCCAAAGAAACCTGCAAATAATATGTGTGCTACGCTTGCTTGTCTGTTTACTTGTGTGTGTATTGCGCATGTGTTATAGATTCCTTTTAGTAGTGAGAAAAGAAATCCGATAAAGTTAAACATAGCGTATAAGATAATCAATCTTTCTAAGATGTAATTTAGCCATCCTAGAAAGGCAAGCATATCGTTCTTTAAAGTTACAAAACTGAAAATGTTAATAGGTGAAATATTTTGTGGTCTATGTTTTTCACCGTTTAAATGTATGTAGTCTTTGATATCTTTAAAAAATCCACTGTAGTCTTGTGTATAAATGTCTGAGAATCCTGCGGTTTCTGCAAGTTTTCTTAAACTTTGATCAATTGAATGTCCGTGTATAGTGTCCATTTGTGTTAGTAGTTGATGAAATTGTTGTGTTCTAATGTGATGTTGTATGTCCGATTTAGAACATATTCCGATCGATTGTAAATCGATGTTGGGATTGCGAGCACTGGCTCGAATACTTTCTGGTGAAAACTTTTTTAATGGTTGCATTAATGTAGGATATGGTGTTAGTAAGTAGTATTTTTCTTTGTCAGGATTTAATTGTACGACGTTGTGGCTGTTTTTTGATCCACATGGGACTGCGGTATCCCAAAAATATGTTCGTCTTGAAAGCGTATCAACAAAATGTACTTTATTTTTGTAGAATGTGGGAATTCTTTTAAAACAACGTTCATCTTCAAAAACATATAGAGGTGATACTTTTTTGGTACAAGTATAAAACCACTAAATGTTTCCTTCGTAATCAAAGAAATTTGATTTGTTTCCTGATAACAAATATCCTGCGTAGGGTTTTTTCAGAAATGCTAATGCGTGTGATTGTAAAATCTGTGTTCTTTCTAATTCGCATAGTTGGTGAAGTGTTTCGAGTTCAGAAAGTGACATTTCTTAAACAATTCTACTAATCGTGTAGTCATATTTCATGTGTAAGTGAATGTCATAATGTATTGCGCCAAAATAGGTACTATTCTTAATGATAATTCTTGTAAACGTGTGCTTTTACTGTCTTATGGTTTCAGTTTTCCACCAGGATTACCTGCCTTTTTATTGAGGTTCACTGAGACGTATGATAAGTCTTCGTTAATAGGGTGATGTGTTGCATAAGGGTCAAATTTTTTTTTCCATTGGTCATCTCGAAACCTTCATCGTATTCGACAAGTATTTCAGAGTATTGTGTTTTATAAAGCTGATTTTGATATTTACATGCAAATTCTGTTTCGTGATAGATTTGAAAACGTGTCAATTTGTTTTCTATGAATGTTTCTGAAATTAGTACTTCTTTTGTGAGATGGGTTCACTTGTTCGTGTGGGATCGATTCAATAAAATATTTTTCTTGAAATTTTGTTATTCGAGCGTATATTTTTGCTACTTGAAATTTTGTACAAGTATCTTCGGGGAACCAAACAATTTTTGCTTGTGTCCTTGTTGTGGGATCACAATAGCCTTGGTCATTTCCAGAGGGTAATCTTATTCCTTGATAAGTAATGGTGTTATCTTTTAAATCTCGTGTAATTTGTATCTTTTCAAGTAGTATTTTGCAATTGAAAAACATTATTTCTTGATATCCTTTATTTTTTGTATCTGCTTTGCAGTTTGAAGGATTATTTATTCCAATGTGTGGTATCCAGTGTTTGTCGTGAATGTCGTATGTTAGTCGTCCGTGTGCGCCATTAAATGGGTATCTTTCGTCTAATTTAATTTGTCCTTGATATCTTTCAAGTTCTGTTTGATGTACAGAATCGGCAAAAACTTGAAAGTTTACTAATTTTTTGTTTGAATTTTTATTTTTCGTTAAGTTTAACCTGAGTATTTCGTTTTTACAATCGTCGGGTTTTATATGGAAGTGTTTCTATATTACTCTGCTAGAAGGATTCATGATCAAGTCGATTTTTATTTCCGTTAGAAACTTATGGACAATGTACTTTCTTTTCGGAAAATGTTGCTGTGAATTTAGATCCTGTAATTGTCGTTGCTCGGGCAATTATATTGTTGCAATTGCATTTGTAGTTTCTATAGCTTGTGGTTCTGTTTCGCATTGTGTTACTTGATTTATAGCATATTTGTGTAGTGTTTTTTTGTTCGTTTTCTTCACAATCATAGTGTGTTACTAGTAAGACCTGGGATCCTCTGCGAGGAGATGGGTTTGTTTTTTGTTCGGATAAAATTATAAAAAAGGTTTTGTTGAAACGTGAATATCTTTAATTTATATATGTGTATGATAATCCTGAGTATGGATTAAAAAATGTGATATATCCAATTGTGTTTTTGGTGTATCTATCGTATTCATAGATTACTTCAGTTTTTGTAAATGGGGAGGTAGTGATTGAGCTGTTTTAATTGGTGGACTTAGGGGAAAAGGGTGTTGAACAATATTATTAAGTTTGACTGTGATTTCTAATTTTATTTGGAGACTATTTTGTTGAAGTATTTGAATATTTTGTTGTCGAATATCTTCGTGGATATCCTGTCTATACTGTAGCCTATTAAGTGTCCAACTATGGAGTCGGCTACTTTCTTGATGTTGTCGAAATAGTGGTGGAGGTGCTACAAAATTGTTCCAATCTAATCGTAAAGGGATGTTTGACGATGATTGTTCTCTGTACCTGGCGTCGAGATTGCTTGGAAAATTTAAGGGGAGAAGTGTTTGTGATATTTGACTTATAGATAGTGTTGATGGAAGTGAAAGTGTTTCCGGTATGGATGATAGTGTTGTATCAGAAAAAATATCTATTGGTTCATTTGTTATATTGGGTTCACCTTGAGTATATGAATGTGTTGTCCAATATGGTAGTCGTTCTGGGGGGTTAAAAGGATTTTCTCTAATTTGTTCTGATGTTGGGTTTGAATCTAGATAGTCTGATGGGATAATTGAAACGCTATGTTGTGAAGTAAGTGTAGGAGTATCTGGCAACGTACTGCTGGAGAGTTCTGAGGTAGTTGGTGTTGGAGATTGAGGTATTGAGGTAAAATGAACTCTGGAAGTTTGAAAATTTCCACTTCGTCTTGGATGTATAATTTGTCTATTTACTTCAAGTGTGTTTTGATTTTGACTAATATGTCTTACTCGATTTAGGTCTTGTTGTAAGGTGGGGTATAAATTATATGTGGGTTCACTTAAAGTTGCTTGTCGATGGACTGGTTCTAATGGTTCTGATAAGCGTGCGTGTCGTTCTTCAAAAGTGTATGGGTTATCTTGAAAAGAATTGTGTCTTGACGTTTGAGGATTTTGGGTGGTTGTAGGTGTTACCAGACTTTCTTGGGACGATGTTGGCGGGGGCTGTTTTGGTGGTGGTTGATTAGCAATTTTGAAAATGTGTTTGAGTGATCGATTTTAAAAAATTATGTTTGTTATAGTATTCTTCAATAAAAAGAATTAAAAGAATAGTTGCTAGGGTGAATGTGATTATTGCCTTTTTTATACATTAGTACATTGTCATGATTAGGGATGTCAAAAATGTGAGAAAATTATGAACAAAAGAAAGATATTTTTTCGACTGAAAATAGTTCGTAACATTTAAATAGATTTTGAGTTATCGTACCTGTGAATGTGGTCAAGGATTTGGGAAGTTGGAGATATATTTCAAATCGGGAATAGAAAATTAGAAAAAAGATTGCAAAAAATTTTGAAAAAGTTTATTAGGGCTTCGATAGTTTCAATAAAAAAAATTAATAAAAGTTTAAATAGAATAGAAAAATTTATGAAAAGATTTAAGATTATTCATTTAAGAGCATCGACTGTTAGAGAAAGAAACATTTAAGAAATGATTTTTTTCGTCAAATATTTTTTAAATTTTTGGGCGGAATTCAAGTGTGGTCGGATTATTTATTGATTTTTTGACAAGTGGGCTGATTTTTGTCAAAAATTAATGGGGGTTTTTTTATGGTGCTCGGGAGGTCTTCTTAATTTTGTTTTCATTTAGTGGATAATTTGGGGTTTTTTTGAGATATTTGTACTTTAGGCCAAATGACCATGGTTCTTTTTTTACTTCAGGTTAATTTTCTATTTTTGTTTTTTGGTTTTTGGTTTTTGAGGTCTAAGTTGGAAAAATATTGTTGATCTTTGATTTATTTGATAGGGGAGGGTTGTAATATTGAAGTGGTGTTTACTTTAGTTGTCAAGTTATAGCAAGGTGCTTATTTTTGACCTGGAGGTTATAAAGTTATAGTTATAGATATGCCTGGAAATTGATATCTGTCGGCTAATGAGTTTGTGTAAGAGATATTGAAGGTGACAAATTTGAGTGATTTCTGTTGGCTGAATTTGAACTAGAATTTATCAAGTGTGTTTCAGCTTAATATTACGGAAATGTGAAAGTTCAAAATGATTGAAAAGAATATAAATTATTAATTTAAAATTAAAGTTGTTTTTGAAATTCAACTTTCTTAATATTTTAGATTGTGGGGTGAATGTTTTGTAATTTTTACGTGGTTGACTTCTAAGTCGCGATAGTTCTCTATGTTCTGATTTTTCTTTTTGATCTTGTGGCAAGATTATTTCTGTCACTTTTCTATTTTTTCTTTCTTTTTGAGATCTTTTTTGTTCTAAGGTGTTAGCTGTTTAAGAGGTTACGTTTTTTGTAGTAATTTGTTTTTGGTTGATTTTGTCCTTAATTGTTTAATTTTGTTCTGTCTGTGTATTGTTTTGAACAATTTTTAAACCTGTGAAAGAATATAATTGAGTTAATTCGCGTAGTGCGTATTCTTTTGGGAAATAAGGTAATAAATTGTTTCGATGTTGAACAATTTCTTTTTTAGTGGAATCAGTGAGTTTGTATGTTACTTCAGTAGGTTTGTCAATTCTTTGGTATGTTCCTTTTCGAAGTGGTTGTAATTAGGTATTAAAACAAATGTTCCTATTTTTAATTCTGTGGCTGGCATAAAACGTGAAATAATTTGATTTTTTATTTTTTGCCTTTGTAACAAATTGGAGGGTTGGAGAATAGTAAATCGATCCACAAGGTTCAGGTACGATTAGTTTGTTAGATACAGTTTAAACTTTCTAAGTTTAAGATATATCCTGGGTCGTATAAGAGGAGGGGTCAAGTTAAGGATGAATAACCGAAGTTCTTCACTGTTAAGCTTAATTTGAATGGTTAGTATTTTGAAAGTTTCTATTAGTCCTAGGTCTATTGAAAAGGTTGGGTAGTGAATCGACTTTTGAGGTCGTTAGACACTTAATAAGTGGGTGGGGGGGGAACAAATTTGTTCTATTTGATCCAAGGATAAGCCTTGATGATCAGAATAAAAATTTTAATACAAAAGAAATTAAGTTAAAAATTTATTTGAGATCCAAGGAAAGCCTTGATGATCTAATTTTAAGATTAAATAAGGTTAAGTTAACAAAGGATAAAATTTAGGATAAGCCTTTTGAAAAAATTTAAAGTTTAATTCGATAAAAAGGTTTAATTTCTTATGATAATAGTGCATTTATGGTTGCTATTATGTTTAGGTGATGAAGCTGGAGATGGCAAGAAGATTTATGATCATTTTTACTAATTTTTTTTCTGTTTTCAATAAAGATATTTTTCAGATATCCTTTTTGAATTTACTGCAGAATTAAGGAGAATGTTTTGAGATGTTTTTATCAATCGTTATTGTACAATAGTAAATTTGGTTTAGCGCCTGAAATAATCATCGAAGATTTTTT
>NC_087070.1:22245418-22310869 GCF_963678635.1 Symsagittifera roscoffensis
GCACTAGTAACAAATGTCTCAGATTGTTTTATGCAGCATGAACAAGGTTTTTACTGCGTTTATTTAAGAAAGATTTCACTACGATGTAAAACTTAGTGCAGATGAGGAAAACTGGCGTTTTCAGACCCGGATTACATTGGTAAGTCGTTGAAACCAAATAATGATACTTTCACAGATGGTAGCTCTGCTCATTTGCTCCCGGGCAATGTAAAAAAATTTACTGAATTTTGAAGGAAATGTTGTCCAAAATGTACATTGAAAACAGGCATTTTACTGAGTAAAATCTGGAATTTGCGCTTAGTTTTGTCCACCAGTGCAATTTTTTGAATTTGCGCTTAATTTTGTCCACTAGTGCAATTTTTTGAATTTATCTCTTCTTCGAACTTTACAATCAAATTGGGTTGTGTTTAACTGTTGATACTGCGATGGGGTGTGACCTGCCTCGGTTATTATGTATTCTGGGAACAATCTTCTCGGCAGTTTGCTTAATACTTTACATTGTGGCATGGTGTCCGTAAGTATTTTTTGGCACTTTTTTATGAAATGTTTGTTTGACAACTATTCTTGTTGTTCATTTTTTGTGGGACTCATCCTTTGTGAGATTTTTTTGCATAGCGAGATCTCACAAGTTTAGTTAGAGACTAGTAAGAATTGACAGAAGACCAGACCGTTTTTGGTCCTACTTTAAAAACATATGGTCCCGTTGCAAATCTCTTTTATAGAATGGCCCCAAAAAACTCGCAGCGGCCCATAAACAATAAAAAAAAATTAAGAAGATTCTGAGGTTTTCCGAAATATTTGGCCCAAATGTCATCGGGATATTTTTTCTTCGAGGAAGTTCAATTTCTACAATGGCAAAAATCATATTAGTTTTTTATAGAGTAATTGGGTTTGTTGTTCAGTTGTTGATAATTTATGTTGTAGAAAACCTTAGCAGTAAATTTAACTGATCTGTTTTCAAAATTTCATCTCAAAAACACCCACCTGAGGTACTTCGATTAAATTTTAAGTGGTGTAAGGGAATCCTAAACGTGTTTTTTGAATGAATTTCATCCAGAACGGCGGGACCATCAACATTTCTAAATGAATACTCATTTTTCTCTTATTTGAATCGGTTGGGTGTGATAAAAACTAACCTTAAGACGGCCAAATTAAAAACCGTTTTTGAAAATTTTTGATTGTAATGTACTCAACTAGAACTCAAACACTTATCTAAACATAGACAACTGGTTGCTGTTGCACAAACAGGGCTAGGTGTCCAAACAAGGCTAGGTTTTTTCCAGACCGACTTTTTATCTGACCACAACACAATAATTCATCTAAGATAACCCAGTATTAATGGCGATTTGAAATAAATCGTTTCGTTTCAATCAGACAAACTCTGCTTAGAAACTGTCGTAAAATAATTGTCTTTACCAAGATTAAAAGGCGTCAATGCACCTGTCATTCGAGTTTATTTTTCGATTTTGGTTAAAAAAACTCATGTTCAAAAGTGGATGAACATATTTCATACGTAATTATATAGGTCGCAATGAGTTTTTTTTCCAGGAGAAATGTCAAAACGCGACCAAGCTCAACTTTTCTTTTTCACGGTTTGACTTTTGATTTTTTAAGTTCAGTTCTTGTTCCGACTTTCGATACGAAAGTAACGGAATATTTGTGCTCGGAGTGGGTTTTTTTTTCTTCAGACAAATTTCGACTTTTTAACTAGCCAATTTTGACGGAATTTTTTTATATCATTCAAAAGGTATTGTTGTCCTGAGCTCAAATTTGAAAAAATATTTCACCTGTGATCATTTTTTGTAAAGTTATGGGGGTTTAAAGATTGCCATTTTGGCCAATTTGGGACAATTAACGCGCGATATATTTCGCGCTATTAACGCGTAAGCGGAGAGTTAATCCGTCTTAGAAATCGTTCCAAATTGGTTAAAAGAAGCTTATTCGCCTTAATTGGTTTGTTACAAGGAGCAAAATCTATCCTTTTGTACTTTGTATGGCGTGTGGGGTGATGATTTTCATAAAAAATTTCAAATTTTGGAAAAAACTTTTTTTTCATTTTCTTTTTTCTTACATTTAATTTTTTACTGTTATTACTGCTCCATAAACCTTAAAAGGCAGTCGGAACATTCAGGGCTTCGCCCTGATACGAGCAGTCTTGTTTTTCTTTGTTAAAGAAAGCAACTCTTTTATCGAACAGCGTAAGGGTAAAACTCAAAAGTGTGATAACTAAAAAGGTATTTTTTTGCAGAGTTCCCAGCGAAACAAAAATTTAACCCATTGACACAATTTTCTCAATTTAGTTATATTTTATCAAAAAGTTTGTCGAACAAACTGTTTTCTAAAAATTCAAACAGCTTTAAGGCCAACTTTTTTAATTGAAAAACTTCTGGCAATTTGTCCGGTTTTTTTTGCAGTGTTTTTCTGTTTCCTTGCGTTCATTGACTCTTCTCCAACTGTCTGTTGGCTAAGTTTGAGCTTTTCCGGTAAAAATTCGGTATGTTAAAAAATTGTATCCTGTTTCAAACTAGTTTCAGGAAAGAAATTTGAAATAAAGAAAAAAACGAACTGGAAAAACTGTTTTTATTGAGTCAAAAGTTCTTGCTAAATTTTTGTCATAAAAAGGTGGTTTGATTAGAGTTGCTCGTATCAGGGCGAAGCCCTGAATGTTCCGAATGCCTTTTGAGGTTAATGGAGCAGTAATAACATTTAAAAATTCAATGAAAAAAAAACAAAATGGAAAAAAAAATTTTTTCTAAAATTTGAAATTTTTTTAATAAAAATTATTCCCCCACACGCTATATAAAGTACAAAAGGATAGATTTCGCTCCTTGTAGCAAACCAATTATGGCAAATAGGCTTCTTTTAACCAATTTGGAACGATTTTTAAGATGGATTAACTCTCCGCTTACGCGTTAATAACGCGAAATATATCGCGCGTTAATTGTCCCAAATTGGCCAAAATGGCAATCTTTAAACCCCCGTAATTTTACGAAAAATGATCACAGGTGAAATATTTTTTCAAGTTTGAGCTCAGGACAACAATACCTTTCGAATGATATAAAAAAAATTCCGTCAAAAATGGCTAGTTAAAAAGTCGAAGTTTGTCTGAAGAAAAAAAACCCACCCCGAGCACAAATATTCCGTTACTTTTGTATCGAAAGTCGGAACAATAACAAAAGAGAGCGGTAATTACAAAATGATAAAGTCGATATAGAATTATTATTGGTAGGTCAGACTTTCAAACTCGAGCAAATTCTTAAAATGTGTGTCCGCCTCAGAGTTAGAAATTCAATTAATTGTGTTAATGGTACAAAAAAAGGTCTTGTTACACGATAAATTGTGTAATTTTCAGACGAAAGTCATCAGTTTTTCGTGTAAGTGTTATACAATTTTTCAGATTAAATTTTTTTTTCGCATGTATAAAACGATTAGTCGTGTGTTTCTACACGACAATTTTCCGGTTTTGATGTAAAAACTACACGATTTATAGTGTAAATCATACGACACAAATCGTGCAAGTTTACACGAAAATCATGTAATTGGCTACAAAGTCGTGTCCCTTTTGTACCGATAAATCGTGTAAATTTACACAACTTTTTGTTTTAGCATACGGCACATTTTCAGAGTGTAAATTAAAACACCAGTATTTCAAATCAGACAAGTATTGCTCGACACCGAGATAATCTTTTCGATTTTTAGAAATAAAATTACGTCCAATAGTCCTGTAATAAGATACCCGACTAGACGCGCCACGAGCTTACCCCACTGTTTTTTTTGACTGGAAAAAAATTACCCTAAGCCAGAGTTCACGTCAAGAAAAAATTGGAACAACCATCTCGCACTATCAATAACAGCTGTGAAAAGTTGACCGAAATTTGTACCCAAATCTTGCAATAGTATACAGCTTCGCGAAAATCTCCCAAATCTTTACCCAAATTGACCCTAATCTTGGAAGAAAATCCTCGAAACCAACAAATTTTTATAGGATATGCACTGGTGAACAAAAGTAAAAACAATTAAAGGTTTCCACACTGAATCTCCTAAATTGAAGAGATTCTGACAATTATTTAGGATTTTAAACAACTGACAATTTCTGAGATTTTAAACTATTTTTAAAGATTTTTAACTATTTTTTATGGACCGGCAGCAAAGGTGTTATATTTACCTCTTCGAAAGTCTGAAATTTTGATTTGAAGCAATTACCGCTTTATTTCAAGATTTGTCAATGTGGTGTTAGGTAAAACCACAATAAAACATCGTTTAGAAAAACGGTCCCACTAAACAACGCAAAGCGCTGAACAACTCGAAAAAGTTTTCACCAACATAAGAACCTATTGAAAATGTTGAAAACTGGCATTTTCAGTCTTGAAAACGACTGGTGAGTGTGGTTCAAATCAAAATTTGAGACTTATTGAGAGAATAGCTTAGATCACTTGCAATCGGTCGATGTAAAGTGGTTTAATTTTAACGTAAATTATGTTTACTGTTGTGATTCAGTTGTTATAACCTTGACCTCTATTATCCAATTACGTACCAGTCCATGTTAACTCAACGAAGTCCAGTGGACTTCGGTTCACTAGTTGCTCTTTTTAGACTACAGTCAGTTTTAATTCAACCAATACTTTTATTCTCTTTTAACTTTAGTTAGATACAATAGTTACCAGTGGTACATCTCAACTCTTTATTATGGCGCAGTCAACAACTGATTCGAACCTGAGGGGAATACCCGCCTTTTGGCCGAACCACACGGTAGAACCCCCCACCCAATGGAACAATTGGATAGACCAATTCCATTTGGCTATTATCGCGAAAGAAAATCTAGACTTAGATAACCTCAAAGAACCAATGGAAGGGGAGACGACGTTACCGATCCTAGAAGGTGCCGAGGAGTCAGAAACTGACCAACAGAGGAAAGCCAGGGAGGCCAGGAACAAAGAAACAATGCGAGTCTACGAACACGCTGAAGAGAAAAGACTAGCAGAAGAAAAACGGAAATTCGGAGGAATGAGGAGATATGAGGCCGATAAAAAAGTAAGGTCAATCCTATACTTGGCCTTAGGAGCGGAAGGCAAAAGAGTTTTCGCCCAGAAACATCCAAGGGTAAAAATCCTAGGAATCTCATTCAAGGAATTTTACGAAATGCTAGAATTGGCTTTTATCAAACCAACCAACATAACATTTGAACGATACAAACTATTGAGCAGGAAACAAAAGGATAGAGAATCCTATGAACAGTTTTGGGGCGCGTTATCAGATTTAGCGAAATCATGTGAAATTGGAATTAATGCAGAACAGGAGTTGATCAGAGACGTATTTATTTTTAACATGAAAAACTGCGACTTACAACGTAGATTACTTTCGGAAACTCTCAATCCAATGGATGCACTAAACCCAGCAATAATTGACGAAAAAGGCTACTATAAACATCTCAAACTAACCAATATGACTAGATCTTTCAACACGACAGGAAATAGTGGGAGAGGGTATAAAAACTTCAACAACGTAAAAAAGGAACCAAGCTGGAACATAGAAAGATCAAATAATTGTATGAAATGCGGGAATGCGTTTACCAAGGGTCATCTGAATGTGTGTCCGGCGAAAGAAATTGTGTGTAATATTTATAAATATAAAGGACATTTCGGAAGACTTTGTAAATCGAAAGGAAGAAAACCCGCTGTAAATATTGTAGATGAAGCTGTAAATAGTCAGAATTGTTCATACTCCCCAGAAGACCTTCAGGTGAGAAGCGAAGAAAATTGTTGCGGAGTGATTAACCTTGGACCGAAGAGGGGATAAGTGATAACGATGACTATTCCGTTCTCAACATTAGAACAATCTACGATACCAATGGTTTGGAAACCAAGAAACTTGTCAACATCGGTTTGGGAGACGATGCTATAGTCAACTTGAACATTCCAGTGGATTCGGCAAGCCCAGTGAGCTTCCTGAAACAAAATGTACTTCACGAATTGAAGCTGAGAAATCCACAGTTGAAGATTCAGCCAGTTGAGAAGAAAACGAGAGAACTATACTGCGGATTCACTAACTACACAATCAACATCATCGGGAAAGTGGTAGTGAGATTACAATCCAATGGATGGATCGCGGACGAAACCCCATTTTTTATCACTTCCGGACATGAGAGGAACATCCTGGGTAACGACAATATCCCGAGAATTGGAATAGAGATAGCCCAACGACAGCCTCTACTACCCGTCAACAACATATCACGCCCAGAGTTGTGTAAGTTAAATAATTATTCAGACACGACCCTTAATCTGTATCATAGGTACAAAGGGCTATTTAACAGAGTGGGAAAAATACCATTGGACAGAAAAGTTACTCATTTCCATTCCCTATTTAAACCTATCCAAACCAAAGGTAGAAGAGTTCCCTTACATCTACTCAATAACGTAAAAACGGAACTAAATAGAATGGAAAAAGAGGGGCATATCATAAAGTTGAACAAATGCGATGAAGATTGTTTTATAAGTCCAATTGTGATTACAAGAAAAAAAGACGGTAGCATCAAGTTGGCATTAGATTCGAAACTATTAAATAATCAGATATTCAAGAACAAGTACCAGATGCCAAACATACATGAACTGATCGATAATATTGCTCTTCAACTATCTAGCAAAGAGTCAGAGGAAGTTTGGTTTAGTAACCTAGATCTAAAGAACGCGTACAGACAACTACAATTATGCACAGACACTAGCAAACATTGTAATTTTAGTATCTTGGGGGGCGAAACCACTGGAACCTACAGGTTTTTAACTGGATTTTACGGATTGGGCGATATGCCAAACGATTTCCAGAGGGTGATGGATTCCTTATTGAAAGACATTCCTTTTACCAATTGTTATATCGACGACATTTTAACAGCTTCGAAAGGTTCATTAAATGAACACAAAGCGATACTAACAAACATTTTAAACATTTTGGACAACAAGAATATGGCGGTAAAATGGGAGAAATGTGCATTCTTCCAAAAAGAAATAGAGTGGCTAGGTTTCAAGATATCAAAATCGGGCGTGAAACCAATGGTGGGAAAGTCAGATTCGATTAAAAACCTACCAAACCCCAAAAACATATCTGAACTTAGGTCTTTCTTTGGATCGATCAATCAGTATATGAAATTCGTCCCGAATTTGTCTGCTCTAAGTTCCCTCCCACGACCACTTCTTGTGAAGAAATCAGTCTACCAATGGAATGACGAACATTCTAAGGCATTTGAAGAACTAAAACAACAGATAGTGAAGATAACAGAGAACAACCATTTCGACATAAAAAGGATGTCAAGACTAAAGACAGACGCTTCTCATAACGGCTTAGGAGCTACCCTAGAACAATGGAATGGAGAAAATTGGGTAACAATAGCATTCGCCTCCCGATTTTTAAACAACCACGAAAGTAAATATTCTACAAACGAACTTGAATTGTTGGGAGTAGTCTGGGCTACAGAACATTTTAAAAATTACTTGTATGGTGCTGAATTTGAAATTGTGACGGACCATAAGGCGTTATTATCAGCATAAAATGCAAACCAGAGCAACAAAACTATGCATAGCAGATTAACCCGTTGGGTAAATCGACTGTTAACATTTAATTTCAAGATCAAGCACATTCCGGGAAAAGAAATGGGATTTACAGATTTATTGTCGAGACTACCTTCAGGAAAAGCACTCCCTACATCACACTACGATAGCGAATTTGTAGTGGCGACAGTACAAAAGATTGTAGAAAACCTCTCTGTAAATAACGATTGTAAAAAGAATAATTGTAAAAAGAACGAAGTGTATAATCCATTGGATGTAAATACGATTAGTAACTTGGATTGTAATAATCCAATGGGTGGAAAGAAAGATTTATCGCAAAGCATTCAACAGTCGTTCTACTCGAATATTCTGAATTACGTAAACGACACTATCAGAATTTGTAATTCCAATCACTCGCGTTCAGAGTCTTGCACAAGCGGTTGTGTTCCATTAAATTTATCAAAATTTGATTTCAATTATTTTTACTTATCAGACAAAACTTTTTTATTCTTTCTTGCCCAATCAGTATTATTAATCAATCAGTCATTAAATTCAGATAAAAAAAAACAGAGCGATGTAAAAAAAAGAATTTATTACATCGCTCAACTTGTTAAAAATTTCCCTCAGGGCGGAAAAGAAAGGAATCTTCTTGAATTTTAATAACGACATAATGTCAGACCTACACAAGAAACTGTTGGCCAAATACAAGGGAGATCTCAGATTGCCAGACAACCCGTTATCACTCTCAGATCATTGTTCGAATAAGCTGATTAAACTCATGACGGACGAAGATAAAATCCTCAAGGAGGTAAAGAAGGCGGTACAGGAAGGCAAACCATTGGACAAATTCGGAGCCTACTTAAAGAACTTCCAGAGGGATATCCATGTGAAAGAAGGACTGTTATTCAACGATAACAAACTGATAGTGCAGGCTGCATTACGATCACCATTCCTGTCACTCCTTCACGAGACTCATCCAGGGCAGTTTGGGATGAAAGCCCTGGCAGAAAACATCTGGTGGCCACACCTATACAGAGAGATATACCATCATGGAAAGAATTTCACTCAGTGTATAATGGCCGGTAAGAACCTAAAAGTGTTACTAGGGACGAACAAGACTGAGAAATTACCGAATCTGACCGAACCAAATGAAGAAGTAGATTTAGACTTTGCTGGCCCATTGGACAAGAGTTGGGGTAACGCAAAATACCTTTTGTTATGCATTGATCGCTTTTCAAAGTTTCCGACTGCAAAGGTAGTAAACAACACCTCGACTTCTTCAATTTTAACCTTCATGACAGATTACTGTCATCTTCACGGATTTCCAAAGTCCATTAGAGCTGACCATGGGTCATGTTTTACTTCGTTGGATTTTAGAAACTTCTGTGAGAAGAACAACATTAATTTAATTCTATGTACGGTTGGTGATCATAGATCCAATGGAGTAGTAGAAAGACTCATTTACACGGTCAAAGCTAAGCTTCTGGTAATGTCGTTCAACGATCCAAAACCATCTTTAAATACGGCTATTGATAAAATTATTTGGAACATACGTTCGACGAAACAATCATCCATTGGATGCTCTCCTTTCTCAAAACATTTTAATAGATCTCCCAATACGTTCTGGAAATCTTTGGTCTCTCACGCAATTAGTTTAGATAAGGGGAAATCAATCTTAACGAAGGACAGAGCACAAGACTGGGGGGCTGATGACGCGTTCGAAGATGGCTATCTGGAAGACAGAGCAATTGATGAAAGAGGGTATGAGAGCGACCCTGCTGACAAAGTAGATAGAAATCTTCAGCGAGCCCCACTGTCAAATACTTTCAGCCAAGGAGGTAACTGGTTTAGGAAAACAGTTAACAGGAGGGAAGGAGAACCGTTTTTTGAACCACTGGGGAGTAAACCTTTGTCAGACACGAAACATACGGTCACATTAGATAACGGACATGTGATAAGAAAATCTGACTTAGCTTTTAACAAAACCCAACCGGCAGCTCCTAAGACCTTCTCGGCAAGACCGAATTCGCTAATTAATAGTAATGATTTAGCAGGCAAGCGAAAAAGAAACTCCCCTTCCAAGAGACGAGACTCAAATATAGGAGGCCCTTCGATGAGTTACACACCAACGGGTGGAAATTCAAGCAAAAAGAGGAGAACATTCATCACGAGCTCGAAAGGTTCAAAATTCGACTTTAATAATCTAGATTCGTCGTTAGAGTTAGACCTTTGGGTACATTGACGACTACTTGGGTATGGAAGCGGAAACTGTATGTAATACACCGACTGTTAACCTTCATAGTGATTTAGATCAACCAAGGAGTACCGTAACAAGCCAGACAAACACGCAGACAACGGTCACTTTACCAACGGGCACAAGTGACGACCCAATTCGAGTGGATAGCTCTCCGGAGAAGTCAGTGGAGACACCAAAGACCCCGATACCCGCAAAACTTCGTGCAAGAAGAAATCCAGGCCCCCCGAAATTCTATGGCGATAGACGGTTTATCGACCAAGTGACGCTCGGAACGGAGACCATTAGTGCAGTAGACTCCGATGACGAACCGCTTATTACGTTTTCCGGTGCAAAGAGTCCAAAACAAAATCCATCATACTGTGCGACGTCCCCCTCGGATTATCTTACACCCATCGATGAGATCCCACGTCATACGATTTTGGTTGCTGAAACCGCACAAGACCAACTCTCAACACCTTCCTCTCAGGCGACAAGGACCGCATGGGTATCGCCACCATTGGTAGAAGTTACCAGTAATACTCAGGACGACGACAATAGTGACATATCCTCGGGTATCGATACCGATGTAAGAATAGAGGCAGATAATTTCCATACTAGATACAACTCTACGGTCTCAAACTCTGAAAACTTTTAAACTGTGGTAACATGACATGTTACGTATTTGATTTAGCTTTTATCCATTGGATACCCAAATTTTTTTTAAAATTATTTACCTAGTTAGTGAGTTAGTTAGTTTGCTTTAATTGTACAAACGCTACATAACCCCAATTGTACATATCATTTTGTACATTCAGTGTTGATATCTGTGTAAACCTGTAAGTAGCTTGCATATATTACCATATAATCACCTCCATTGTAATTTGTACTCTCTGTAAAAATCCATTGGTGCTAAATGCGGTTACGTTTTGTTTCTTCTTTGGCCCTGGTGGAGCGAGGGGAAATGGAGTATATGTGTGATATTGGCTACATCGTTGAGCGGGCAGATATTAATTTTTGCGCAGTGGGGAATGTTGTGATTCAGTATTTTTAGTATGTTATAACCTTGACCTCTATTATCCAATTACGTACCAGTCAATGTTAACTCAACGAAGTCCAGTGGACTTCGGTTCACTAGTTACTCTTTTTAGACTACAGTCAGTTTTAATTCAACCAATACTTTTATTCTCTTTTAATTTTAGTTAGATACAATAGTTACCAGTGGTACATCTCAACTCTTTATTATTTACAGTATAGTCCTTGTAATTAAGCATTTCCATAAGTAAAAATCAGTTTAGCGTTTTCTGCTTCCTCTAGTGTATATTCTGTGCTTAAAAAACTAAATAGCGTCATCGTCGCGATTCGGCGTTACTCAGCACGTAACGAATATATTGTATAAAGTTTATTTCAAATCGTTTTGAGATTGCGTTGATATGAAAAAATGAGCATCTGAGAAAAGCAGCCCTTGCAAGCAACGCTCAGTCTCAAGAATATTGAACGGCTGGTAGATGCTAAGCTTTGTTTGGTAAAGTTTGAGGTCTAGCCTCAGACAAAGCAGGGTAATCTTGAGATCGAAGTTGTTGTCGACGAAAGACGTCAAAAGCAGGCCGTAGCAACCATTCAACTCGATCAAACTACGACCTTGATGAACAATTGCAACCTGCATGTCAGCTCCAGATTTAGCTATGTACCTGCCGCTAGCTCGGCATCTCAATTCGGACCCTGTTTCTGAGTGTAAGTCCTGCTCAAGACTCTTGCAGGACTTTTGCAGGAAACTGGCTGTGTTGATAATCTTCATCCAAACGTGAGTTTGCGTGCAATCACACTCAACTTTTTGGTATAAATTTTTGAGTTAAGTTCGATGGTCTAATTCATAGAGTATTTACGGATAGGGTACACCGTCTGCTCGTCACGCTATTTAATTTTCGGTCGGATAGATTCGTGCAACTTCTTAGTCTAATACCGATCCTAATCTTACTCTTATATCCACTAGTCTCAGGGTGTTTAACTAGTCTCTGCTAGGCTCAATAGATCTAAAGTATACTGGCTTATTTGCGACTGCTGAAGTTCTCTTGGAGAGGTAACTAATTTCTAAGTTAAATTCAAATCTCTCTGGATCTGAAATTACAAGTAATTTCAGCACTTACAAATAAGTGGGTTGTTAGTTAGATGGATTATGATTGGTTAATATTAAATATTTTACAGTGGTAAAATATCTAATTTATCCAATGATAAAATGTAGTTTAGATCAGGTTCCACCCATCCGGGGTTTACAGAGTTTATAGATTTATCTTTCTTTCTGCAATTGAAGGATGGATGATGAACGTTGGTATTTGGGGAACATCATTTTCTTATCCGGTTCCTCTTGAAGGACGCTGGAATCAGGGATAGGAAATTGTTATTACGTCATTCGACAACGACTGTGATCCTTAATGAAATCAATCCGATTTCAAAATGGTTTGCTATGTCAGGTGTTTTTCTGTATTAGTAGAGAGCTGTTTTGTGTGCAGCCTCGTCTGGGAATGGCGTGAGAATCGTGTTTGGAAGGGATGCCTTGGAGCTCGGATCTGTACGTATACTTGAACATCGAGGTGGTCATTGGTCTAGTTCAATAAAGTCCTTTTCTGCAAAGTCAGGTCGTACTCTAAATCCTTTGAGTCGTGATTGTGGACGGCATGTCGGTTGTGTTTAGCCATTCTTTTGTTCAAGTGTGATGGGATCGTCTAGTCTTTAGATGTTCGTCTTTGTTGTTGTGTATGATCTATATACTGCATATTTTTGATTTACATTTTATAAACTTCTGTTAATCTGGTTTTTAGTCATGATCTTAGTTAGTTGTTTTCGAAAAAGCGTTTTATTTTAGTTCGTTTATTTTGAAGAGCTACTCACCCTTGAGTACCTATTATTAAAAATTGAAGTGTGGTCACAAAGCGTGGGTGTAGCGCGGTGGGTTAGACCGGCTATAAGCATGCTCAGGACGTCCTTCTCTGGTGGGTTAGGCCAGGAATAGGATTGTGATTTCATGCTGTTTCTTTGAGAGGTCCTGTTTTGTGATAACGTTTTATGTTGGTTTTTTCTGGTCTTTCTTATGTTACTTTGGTTGTGTCCTTTTTTCAAAAATCAAATTGTTTTTGTTTTGGGTTTGTCTTACAACTTTTTTGTGTTTTATGATTTCTTTCTGAGACTTTATAATAGTCTTCAAAAGAATAAATTATCCAGTTTTAAGCTGGGTTAATCCGGTTTGGGTACCGTTGGTTTTCTTTTCTTAGTCATGCTGTTATTTTATGATTTGTGGTGTTTAGTCAGCTGCGTTGGTTAGTTTGGTTTAGTATATAATTCCTTTTCAACCGGGTTAAAGGAAAGTTTGAAAATTGTTACTGCTAATTTGAGTTGTTGTTAGTGAAAACTAGAAACATAAAATCATTATTTAAACAATTATTCGTGGGCGAGCTGTGCGAGTTTGGATAGAATGCTTGTGCGAATGGCTGAAAATTTTGAAAAGGTTAGTACTGCTTTCTCATTTTATGAATTTATTGCATTGATGTTGAATTTTACTGCTTTTGGGGAATTTTAGAATTTTAAAATTATAAATTTTCATTGTATCTAATTTTACTTCTTCTTGGGGAGATAATTTATAAATGAATTTACTACATTGGGTATGAATTTTACTACATTGTTTAGTGCAGTTGAAAGATGGATGATGAACGTTGGTATTTGGCGAACATCATTTTCTTATCCGGTTCCTCTTGAAGGACGCTGGAATCAGGGATAGGAAATTGTTATTACGTCATTCGACAACGACTGTGATCCTTAATGAAATCAATCCGATTTCAAAATGGTTTGCTATGTCAGGTTTTTTTCTGTATTAGTAGAGAGCTGTTTTGTGTGCAGCCTCGTCTGGGAATGGCGTGAGAATCGTGTTTGGATGGGATGCCTTGGAGCTCGGATCTGTACGTATACTTGAACATCGAGGTGGTCATTGGTCTAGTTCAATGAAGTCCTTTTCTGCAAAGTCAAATCGTACTCTAAATCCTTTGAGTCGTGATTGTGGACGGCATGTCGGTTGTGTTTAGCCATTATTTTGTTCAAGTGTGATGGGATCGTCTAGTCTTTAGATGTTCGTCTTTGTTGTTGTGTATGATCTATATACTGCATATTTTTGATTTACATTTTATAAATTTCTGTTAATCTGGTTTTTAGTCATGATCTTAGTTAGTTGTTTTCACAAAAGCGTTTTATTTTAGTTCGTTTATTTTGAAGAGTTACTCACCCTTGAGTACCTATTATTAAAAATTGAAGTGTGGTCACAAAGCGTGGGTGTAGCGCGGTGGGTTAGGCCGGCTATAAGCATGCTCAGGACGTCCTTCTCTGGTGGGTTAAGCCAGGAATGGGATTGTGATTTCATGCTGTTTCTTTGAGAGGTCATGTTTTGTGATAACGTTTTATGTTGATTTCTTCTGGTCTTTCTTATGTTACTTTGGTTGTGCCCTTTTTTCAAAAATCCAATTGTTTTTGGTTTGGGTTTGTCTTTCGACTTTTTTGTGTTTTATTATTTATTTCTTAGACTTTAAAATAGTCTTCAAAAGAATAAATTATCCAGTTTTAAGCTGGGTTAATCCGGTTTGGGTACCGTTGGTTTTCTTTTCTTAGTCATGCTGTTATTTTATGATTTGTGGTGTTTAGTAAGCTGCGTTGGTTAGTTTGGTTTAGTATATAATTCCTTTTCAACCGGGTTAGAGGAAAGTTTGAAAATTGTTACTGCTAATTTGAGTTGTTGTTACTGAAAACTCGAAACAAAAAAATCATTATTTAAACAATTCTTTGTGGGCGAGCTGTGCGAATTTGGATCGAATTCTTGTGCGAATGAATGAAAATATTGAAAAAGTTAGTACTGCTTTCTCATTTTATGAATTTATTGCATTGAAATTGAATTTTACTGCTTTTGGGGAGTTTTAAAATTATAAATTTTCATTGTATCTAATTTTACTTCTTCTTGGGGAGATAATTTATAAATGAAATTACTACATTGGGAATGAATTTTACTACATTATTTAGTGCAAAAGATTTAGGAGTTTTATTTATAAATTAACAAGTTTGTATTTTTATTTGTGTTTCTTCTGTTTTGTAGATGATTGTGCTGTGAAGACTAAAAGACCAAATCAACCATTGATAGAAAATGGTTAGTATAATTTAAATTTATTAGTTAAAATTAATTTAATTCATATTTACCTTAATCATCTGGGAAAAAGCCATGTGGGAAGATGTCGTGAATTAATTCTGATGTTGTTAGTAATTTGGCTAGTATGCGTATAACACTTTTAGTCTGTAGCAGTGGCCAAAGCAATTGAAGTGCGTTGATGGTGTTTAGCTCTTCTGTGCCTACTGCGAATTCTTGAGGTGTGTTTTGAATGTGGTTAGAAATTTTATGATTATATTTAGTATTATGAATAAACTCTAGTATGGGTATTTCGATAGGTTGTATGAATTCGTGCGGGATAATGAAGGGTCTTGATTCTTCATCATTGAAGGTCTTCGTGATGGGGCAAAATATATACATTTGTGTGACTGGATCGTAATTGCGGAGGATGCCGTGGAGGCTAGTATTTTTAATGCAATATGTAAAATTAAGAAAGAATGGTGACGTGTACTTTGAATTAATAAACTGAAAACGATGGTGTGGTTGTCGTGATGGTGTATGTAAATCAAAATGGTTTTGTATAAAACGATAATATGTGTAAGTGTGCGTTTGTTTAGTGCGTAACATTATATCGTGGTAACAGTGCAAATCGCGTTCCCGTGGTGAAAGAAAGTGATAGGTTAGTGAAAATATCTGAAATTTATCATAGAAGCTTTCATATGCTTGTATGTCAACTAGTGCTTCTGAAAATATATGATCGTGCTTTTTATCAAAAATATTAAGTGTAAATAAGTATGATGTTTTATTGAAAAATTTTTTGGTTAGTTGCGGGTTTGCAAAATGGTATTCGTCTAAGAATTGATCATGGTTAGGACGGATGATATTAAGATCGTAGTATTCTATTGGGAAATAGTTAGCTCGGGGTGCGGTGAAGGTTTTTAATAACTTTTTATATCCAACATAAGTAAATTGACGAGGTGTTAATGATGTGGTGAGTCTATATAGTATATTTTTGTTTTTCTCTTTATTTTCATTAGTATTAGTTAGTGGTAGTTAAAGGGGGTTAGTATAAATGTAGTAAGCTGTCCAATGAAGTGTTGGCATTAAAACGTGCTCATCAACAAAATTTCGTGTTTCATTAGGAATGGTAGAGGTATTTAAGGTATATTGTGGAAATGAGGGTAGGGTTATTTCAAGAAAGTTTTTAGTGTTTGTGTGTTCTGGGTGGTTGATTTGTTCTTTGGCTGTTCCGGGTTTGGTTGTAAATGGGTGATTTGGAAATTTTCTTTCAAAAGTGCGGTAAGCTCAGTTAGTGCTGGTAGGTGTTTCGGTGGATGTGGATGATTGGGCGAAAGCTGGAGTGTAAGCTGAAGAAGGTGTAGGAGTTGGTGGATTTGATGATGTTACTGTTGATGATAGTTGATGTATCGTAAGAGTGTGGGGGTATGTTAATTGTTGTTGTAATGTAATAAAATTTTCAAGTTCTTCGGAAGTTTGGATGTTATCTGGGGAGTTATTACGTGATTTGTCGGAATTAAATGGAGAATAGGTTGGGGTTACTTGGGAAGCGTAAGAGGGAGTGGAAAGGGATGGGAGTGGATGACTGGTTTGTATGGGTTGAAGGGGGTGTTTTGAAATTCTGAAGAATTGGTCTGGGTATGGGTAGAGGGAGATGGTTCGGAGTCTGCGAATTCATCGGGAGTTTCTACATCGGAGTTGTTAAATTGTGAGATAGTATGAAAAACTGAAATATCTGAGTTAGTATCAGAATTCATGCTTGGTGGTATATTAATAACTGGAGAATCGGGTGGCGGGAAAGCAAAAAAGGGGGTAATTGGGATTTGAGTTTGGAGGTTGGCTGGGTGGGAATTTGAGCGATGGAGGGATCCAATTTGTCGGCTCATCGTGGGCTAAAAATACAGATTACTTTGAAATTGAAAAGTAGTGGTATGAGGTTGTTCGATAAATTGTTCATATGTATTATCATTTTGTGACTGATGTGTCATTATGTGTTGAATGGGGCTTTGTGTTGCGTTTGATCTAAAATTTGGATTACTCGTGATTGCTAGGTTTCGAAAAAGAAAAACGTGCTACACTTGCTTGGCGGTTTACTTGTGTGTGTATAGCGCATGTGTTATAGATTCCTTTTAATAGTGAGAGAAGAAATCCAATAAAATTAGACATTGCGTATAAGATAGTCAATACTTCTAAGATGTAATATGGCCATCCTAGAAAGGCGAGAATTTCGTTTTTTAAGATTACAAAACTGAAAATAGTTATTGGTGAAATATCTTGTGGTCGGTATTTTTCACCGTTTAAATAGATGTAATCTTTGATGTCTTTAAAATATCCACTGTAGTCCTGTGCGTAAATGTCTGAAAATCCTGCGATTTCTGCAAGTTTTCTTAAATTTTGGTCTATTGATTGTCGTTGAATAGTGTCCATCTGTGTTAGTAGTTCTTGAAACTGTTGTGTTCTAATGTGATATTGTATGTCGGATTTAGAATGTATACCTATCGATTGTAGGTCAATATTTGGGTTACGAGCGATAGCTCGGATACTTTCTGGTGAAAACTTTTTTTAATGGCGGCATTAATGTTGGGTATGGTGTTAATAGATAGTTTTTATCCTCATCGGGATTTAATTGTACTACGTTGTGGCTATTTTCTGATCCACATGGTACTGCTGTGTCCCGAAAATATGTTCGTCTTGAGAATGTATCGACAAAATATACTTTTTTTTGTAGAATATGGGGATTCTTTTATAACAACGTTTATCTTCAAAAACATATAATGGTGATACGTTTTTGGTGCAAGTATAAAATCATAAAATGTTTCCTTTGTAATCAAGAAAATTTGATCTATTTCCTGATAATAAATATCCTGCGTAGGGTATTTTTAATACTGCTAGTGCTAGTGACTGTAGAATTTGTTGTTCTTTCAAGTTCACATAATTGGTGTAGTGTTTCTGATTCTGAGAGTGTCATTTTTTGAAAAATTCTACTAATTGTGTAGTCTAATTTCATATCTAAGTGAATATCATAGTGAATTGCGCCAAAATATGTGCGGTTCATGAGTGATAGTTCTTGTAATCGTGTACTATCGGCGTCTTGTGGTTTTAATTTTCCACCTATTTTTCCTATGTTTTTCTGAAATTTTACTGAAAATTTTGTAAATTGGTGTTTTATATTTACATGCTAGTTCTGTTTCCGGGTATATTTGAAATCGTGTTAGTTTATTCTCTATATTGTGGAGGTTTCTAAATTTAGCGTTATTGCTTCTGATTTGTTCAGAACTGACTTCTTCAAATGGGATTGATTCAATAAAAAAATTTTGGTGAAATTTAATCATTCTGGCGAGTATTTTTCTTCAGGAAACCATACAATGGTTGCTTGTGTGCGTGTTGTAGGATCGCAATATCCTTGGTCGTTTTTGCAAGGGAGTCGAATGCCTTGGTAAAGGATCATGTCGTCTTTTAAATCTCGTGTTATTTGTACTTTTTCAAGTTGTATTTTCCAATCAAAAAACATTATTTCTTGATATCCTTTTCCTTTTTGTATCTGCTTTGCAATTTGAAGGGTCATTGATACCTATATGAGGTATCCAGTGTTTATTATTTAGATTGTATGTCAAACTTCCGTTGTTCCATGAAAGGGGAAATTTCTATCTAGTCTAATGTGACCATAGTGTTTTTCAAGTTCTGCTTGATGTGCTAGGTCTGGAAAAATTTGAAAATTTAAAGTTTTCTATTTATTCCGTCGTTTTGTGTTAAGTTTAGTCGTTTAAGTTCATTCTTACAGTCTTCAGGGCTAAGATGGAGTAATTTTTCGATATTACTTTGATAGAAAGATTCGTGGTCTAATCGGTTTTTAATTCCGTTTGAGACTTGCGAGCAATGTACTTTCTTTTCAGAAAATGTTGCTGCGAATTTGCATCCTGTTAATGTTGTTGATCGGGCTTTTGAGTATAGTGTGGCTACTATATTTGTTGTTTCTATTGCTTGTGGTTCGGATTAGCATTGTGTGACTCGATTTCTAGCGTACTTGTGTAGTGTTTTTTGTTCGTTTTCTTCACAATCATAGTGTGTTACTATTAAATCCTGAGGTCCTGTGCGAGGAGATGGCTTTGTATGTTGTTCGGGAAAAATTAGAAAAAGAATGTGTTGAAACGTAAATATCTTTAGAATATACATGTGTATGATAATCCGGAGTATAGGTTATAAAATGTTATGTATCCAATTGTGTTTTTGGTATATCTATCGTATTTATATATTACTTCAGTTGTTATAAATGGAGGAGGTAGTGATTGAGCTGTTATGTTTGGTAGACTTAAAGGAAAAGGGTGTTGAACAACATTATTCAGTCTGATTGTGATTTCAAATTTTAGTTGGAGACTGTTTGTTGAAGTATTTGAATGTTATGTTCTCGGATGTCGTCGTGTATATCTTGTCTATATTAAAAACTATTAAGTGCCCAACTATGGAGTCGGTTACTTTGTTGTCCAAATAGTGGAGGAGGTGCTACGAAAGTGTTCCAATCTAATCGTAAAGGGATATTTGACGATGAATGTTCTCGGTATCTAGCGTCGAGGTTGTTTGGGAAATTTAAAGGGAAAAGTGTCGGTGAGACTTGACTTAATGATGGTGTTGACGGGAGTGATAGTGTTTCTGGCAATGATGATAGCGTTGTATCAGAAGAAAGAACTATTGGTTCAATTACTATTTTCGGTTCACCTTGTGTATATGAGTGTGTTGTCCAATATGGTGGTCTTTCTGTCCTGTCTGGGGGATTAAAAGGGTTTTCTCGGATTTGTTGTGATGTGGGAGTTGAACCTAGGTAGTCTGAGCGTATATTTGAGGTGCTATGTTTTGAAAGGAGTGTAGGAGTTTCTGGTAGTGTACTGCTTGAAAGTTCTGAGGTAGTTGGTGTTGGTGATTGGGGTATATCAAAATGAACTCTGGGGGTTTGAAAATTTCTATTTCTTCGCGGGTGTATAATTTGTCTATTTACTTCAACTGTATTTTGATTTTGACTAATATGTCTTATCCTATTTAAATTTTGTGGTAATGTGGGGTACAAATTATATGTTGGTTCACTTAGGGATGCTTGTCGCTGAACCGGTTCTAGTGGTTCGGATAAGCGAGCATGTAGTTCTTCGAAAGTATACGGGTTATCTTGAAAAGAAATTCGTGTGGATGTTTGGGGGTTTTGGGTAGTTGTAGGTCTGACTGGATTTTCCTGGGAAGATGTCGGTGAAGACTGTTTTGGTGGTGGTTGGTTAGCAATTTTGGAAATGTGAGTGATTAATCTGTTTCTTAGTGGGAAGATTTATGTTTATTGTAATATTCTTCGATGAAAAGAATTAAAAGGATTGTTGCTAAGGCTAATGTGACTATTGCCTTTTTACACATTTGCACATTGTCATAATTAGGGATGATAAAAATGTGATGAAGATTACGAATAGTAAAAAAATATCTGTTCTACTAAAAATTGTTCGTATCATTTAAATAGACTTTGAATTATCGTACCTGTGAATGTGGTCAATGATTGGGAGAGTTTGTTTTTATTTGTTGGGTAATCTGGGGAATTTTTGAAATATAGTCCTTTTTTACTTTAGGCTAATTTGCCATTTTTGGTTGGAAAGTTTTTGAGGTCTAAATTGGGAAAAAATTTTTGATCTTCACATTATTTGATAATGGAGGGCTGTAATATTATGCTGGTGTTTATTTTAGTTGTCAAATTTTAGCAAGTTGCTTATTTTTGACCTGGATGTTGGAAAGTTATAGTTATAGATATGCCTGGAGATTAATATCTATCGGCTAGTAGGTTTGTGTTAGAGATATTGAAGGTGACGGATTTGAGTAAATCCTATTGGCTGAATTTGAACTAGAATTGTTGCGTGATTTTCAGCATATTATCTTGAAAATATGAAAGTTCAAAATGATTTAGAGATGTACGAATGATTGACTCTAAATTTAAAGTTGTTTTTAAAATTCAAATGTCTTTAATAATTTAGATTGTGGGATGAATGTTTTGTAATTTTTACGTGGTTGATTTCTAAGTCGTGATAAAAATTTGTGTTCTGACTTTTCTATTTGTTCTTGTGGTAAGACTTTTTCTATCATTTTCCTGTTTTTTCTTTCTTTTTGGGGTATTTTTGGGTCTGGTGTTTTTGTGTTTTGTTTTTGATCTATTTCCTGATAATAAATATCCTGCGTAGGGTATTTTTAATACTGCTAGTGCTAGTGACTGTAGAATTTGTTGTTCTTTCAAGTTCACATAATTGGTGTAGTGTTTCTGATTCTGAGAGTGTCATTTCTTGAAAAATTCTACTAATTGTGTAGTCTAATTTCATATCTAAGTGAATATCATAGTGAATTGCGCCAAAATATGTGCGGTTCATGAGTGATAGTTCTTGTAATCGTGTACTATCGGCGTCTTGTGGTTTTAATTTTCCATCTATTCTTCCTATGTTTTTCTGAAATTTTACTGAAAATTTTGTAAATTGGTGTTTTATATTTACATGCTAGTTCTGTTTCCGGGTATATTTGAAATCGTGTTAGTTTATTCTCTATATTGTGGAGGTTTCTAAATTTAGCGTTATTGCTTCTGATTTGTTCAGGACTGACTTCTTCAAATGGGATTGATTCAATAAAAAAATTTTGGTGAAATTTAATCATTCTGGCGAGTATTTTTCTTCAGGAAACCATACAATGGTTGCTTGTGTGCGTGTTGTAGGATCGCAATATCCTTGGTCGTTTTTGCAAGGGAGTCGAATGCCTTGGTAAAGAATCATGTCGTCTTTTAAATCTCGTGTTAGTTGTACTTTTTCAAGTTGTATTTTCCAATCAAAAAACATTATTTCTTGATATCCTTTTCCTTTTTGTATCTGCTTTGCAATTTGAAGGATCATTGATACCTATATGAGGTATCCAGTGTTTATTATTTAGATTGTATGTCAATCTTCCGTTGTTCCATGAAAGGGGAAATTTCTATCTAGTCTAATGTGACCTTGGTGTTTTTCAAATACTGCTTGATGTGCTAGGTCTAAAAAAATTTGAAAATTTACAAGTTTTCTATTTATTCCGTCGTTTTGTGTTAAGTTTAGTCGTTTAAGTTCATTCTTACAGTCTTCAGGGCTAAGATGGAGTAATCTTTCGATATTACTTTGATAGAAAGATTCGTGGTCTAATCGGTTTTTATTTCCGTTTGAGACTTGCGAGCAATGTACTTTCTTTTCAGAAAATGTTGCTGTGAATTTGCATCCTGTTAATGTTGTTGATCGGGCTTTTGAGTATAGTGTGGCTACTATATTTGTTGTTTCTATTGCTTGTGGTTCGGATTCGCATTGTGTGACTCGATTTCTAGCGTACTTGTGTAGTGTTTTTTGTTCGTTTTCTTCACAATCATAGTGTGTTACTATTAAATCCTGAGGTCCTGTGCGAGGAGATGGCTTTGTATGTTGTTCGGGAAAAATTAGAAAAAGAATGTGTTGAAACGTAAATATCTTTAGAATATACATGTGTAAGATAATCCGGAGTATAGGTTATAAAATGTTATGTATCCAATTGTGTTTTTGGTATATCTATCGTATTTATATATTACTTCAGTTGTTATAAATGTAGGAGGTAGTGATTGAGCTGTTATGTTTGGTAGACTTAAAGGAAAAGGGTGTTGAACAACATTATTAAGTCTGATTGTGATTTCAAATTTTAGTTGGAGACTGTTTGTTGAAGTATTTGAATGTTATGTTCTCGGATGTCGTCGTGGATATCTTGTCTATATTAAAAACTATTAAGTGCCCAACTATGGAGTCGGTTACTTTGTTGTCCAAATAGTGGAGGAGGTGCTACGAAAGTGTTCCAATCTAATCGTAAAGGGATATTTGACGATGAATGTTCTCGGTATCTAGCGTCGAGGTTGTTTGGGAAATTTAAAGGGAAAAGTGTCGGTGAGACTTGACTTAATGATGGTGTTGACGGGAGTGATAGTGTTTCTGGCAATGATGATAGCGTTGTATCAGAAGAAAGAACTATTGGTTCATTTACTATGTTCGGTTCACCTTGTGTATATGAGTTTGTTGTCCAATATGGTGGTCTTTCTGTCGTGTCTGGGGGATTAAAAGGGTTTTCTCGGATTTGTTGTGATGTGGGAGTTGAACCTAGGTAGTCTGAGCGTATATTTGAGGTGCTATGTTGTGAAAGGAGTGTAGGAGTTTCTGGTAGTGTACTGCTTGAAAGTTCTGAGGTAGTTGGTGTTGGTGATTGGGGTATATCAAAATGAACCTGGGGGTTTGAAAATTTCTATTTCTTCGCGGATGTATAATTTGTCTATTTACTTCAACTGTATTTTGATTTTGACTAATATGTCTTATCCTATTTAATTTTTGTGGTAATGTGGGGTACAAATTATATGTTGGTTCACTTAGGGATGCTTGTCGCTGAACCGGTTCTAGTGGTTCGGATAAGCGAGCATGTAGTTCTTCGAAAGTATACGGGTTATCTTGAAAAGAAATTCGTGTGGATGTTTGGGGGTTTTGGGTAGTTGTAGGTCTGACTGGATTTTCCTGGGAAGATGTCGGTGAAGACTGTTTTGGTGGTGGTTGGTTAGCAATTTTGGAAATGTGAGTGATTAATCTGTTTCTTAGTGGGAAGATTTATGTTTATTGTAATATTCTTCGATGAAAAGAATTAAAAGGATTGTTGCTAAGGCTAATGTGACTATTGCCTTTTTACACATTTGCACACTGTCATAATTAGGGATGATAAAAATGTGATGAAGATTACGAATAGTAAAAAAATATCTGTTCTACTAAAAATTGTTCGTATCATTTAAATAGACTTTGAATTATCGTACCTGTGAATGTGGTCAATGATTGGGAGAGTTTGTTTTTATTTGTTGGGTAATCTGGGGAATTTTTGAAATATTTGTACTGTAGGCCAAATGATTATAGTCCCTTTTTACTTTAGGCTAATTTGCCATTTTTGGTTGGAAAGTTTTTGAGGTCTAAATTGGGAAAATATTTTTGATCTTCACATTATTTGATAGTGGAGGGCTGTAATATTATGCTGGTGTTTATTTTAGTTGTCAAATTTTAGCAAGTTGCTTATTTTTGACCTGGAGGTTGGAAAGTTATAGTTATAGATATGCCTGGAGATTAATATTTATCGGCTAGTAGGTTTGTGTTAGAGATATTGAAGGTGACGGATTTGAGTAATTCCTATTGGCTGAATTTGAACTAGAATTGTTGCGTGATTTTCAGCATGTTATCTTGAAAATATGAAAGTTCAAAATGATTTAGAGATGTACGAATGATTGACTCTAAATTTAAAGTTGTTTTTGAAATTCAACTGTCTTTAATAATTTAGATTGTGGGATGAATGTTTTGTAATTTTTACGTGGTTGATTTCTAAGTCGTGATAAAAATCTGTGTTCTGACTTTTCTATTTGTTCTTGTGGTAAGACTTTTTCTATCATTTTCCTGTTTTTTCTTTCTTTTTGAGGTATTTTTGGGTCTGGTGTTTTTGTGTTTTGTTTTTGATCTTGTTTATGATAAATGTCGTCATGTACATTTGTTTCTTGTTCTGTATATGTATTGTTTTGAATAACTTTTAAACCTGTAAAAGAGTATAATTGGGTTAATTCGCGTAAGGCGTAATCTTTTGGGTAGTAAGGTAATACATTGTTTCGATGTTAAACAATTTCTTTTTTAGTTGAATCTGTGAGTTTGTATGTTACTTCAGTGGGTTTTGCAATTATTTGATATGGTCCTTTTTGAAGTGGTTGTAATTTTTTGGAGATTCTTTTTTGTGTATTAAAATTAGGTATTAAAACAAATGTTCCAATTTTTAAATCTGTGGCTGGCATAAAACGTGAATTAATTTGGCTGTTTATGTTTTGCCTTTGTAACAATTTCTTTGTTACTTTTTGATAGATTTCACTATGCTTTTTATTTAAAATCCATTCGGTATGTGTGCCGGAGGCTAGTTTGAGAACTTGTGGGTGATGAAAATGATCTTCATCGTGTGTGTGTAATGGTAGATTATAGCATATTGAATCTTTATTTGCTTTGCAATGACCTTGTGCATTTTTGTGAGCATTTGCTGTGAACATAATTGGTTTTCTTGGTTTTTGATTAAAAACCATTTCATATGGTGACATTCCTAAAGTTGTCGTTATTTGCGAATTTTATGATAAGGGAAATAATTTTACATCTGCTGACCATTCTGTGTATTTTGTATCATTTCCATTAATGAGACATCTAAGATACTCTTGTAATGAACGGTTCATACCTTGGACTAAACCGTTTGTCCAAGGTGCATGAGATGTACGTGGTTAATGTTTAATGTTGTATAAGTGGCATAGTGTGATTATTTCATTATTAATAAATTCTGTACCGTTGTCTGTAACTAGGATTTCGGGTAATCCGAATTTAGATATCCATTGTTCATAAAGTGTTGTGTAGGCATAATAAGCATTACAATGTGGTACTGGGTTGAGTGCTACATAGTGCGTGAATGCATCAACAATGACCATATTATAAGAATTTCCTTCAGAGGATGGTGAAATTGGTCCTTTAGTGTCAAATGAAATTCTATGGTTAAAATATAAACTTTATCCTTTAAAATCTTGTTTTTGTGCTATTTGGTTTTGATTTGGATAAGGTTTGTTCAATTGACATATTATACAATCATTGCATAATACTTTTATCCAAATTGGGGCATTTGGAAAGTAAAAATTTTGTGTGAAATTCGAGTATGTCTTTTCTGATCCTGAGTGTCCTTTTGTATTTTGTGTATGGGAGATGATAAATGCTGTCAGTATCATACTTAAAGGAAGACAGGGAACTTTAGAATCAACTAATTGATATTCTAAAAGATCTGTATTTTCATTGATTGTTGTGTTATTACTTTTTCGGTAAAAGCGAAGGAGTGTTTTGTTTCCTAAAATTGTGGTGTCAGCTTTTGCTGGTTTTGTTTTAAATTTGTGCCATGATTTGAGTTGTCTAATTACTGGGTCAAATTTTTGGTATTGTTTTAAAAGTTCAAGTGTAATTTTTTCTGTTGGTGGGAGAAAAATATTTTCAATTTCTGGTTTTGATAAATGAATTGTGTCAAGTGGGTCATGGAGATTAAAAACTTGGTTTATTGTGTATTTTGAATCATTCGTTTGTGGTCCTGATAAATTTGTTTTATCGGTCAAATTTTCTTTTTCAATTAATAGAAAAAGGTCTTTTTTTTGCGGTTGTTGTTTTTTTTCTTTTGTTGAGTATTATTTTTTATCCATTGTGAGTATGGAATTGGTTTAAAAGTAGATGTACCTAATAATTCAACTTCATAGTGATTATTTTGGCAATCTAGGTAAAGTGGAAATAGTTATAGATTATTTATTTGTGATTGGTCAATGTCAGTTTTTACTGCGTATTTGTATTCTAATCGGGGTGATGTTTCATTTTTTGCGAGACAGAATTTGATATTTTTTGGTATTTCAACTGTGGTTTTTCGTGTGAGTAGTTCAGATGGCGTAATTCTACTTACTGTATCTGGTAATGCAAGGTTCTTTCCTGCTGTCCAAACTATATGGGATTTTCATTAAAATTAATTGAAATCTATAAACTCTATGATTTGGATTTGACTTTTGTGTGAAAGGAAATTTAATTGGTTTATGATCTGTAAATAAAACTGTTGGGTGTTTTGATCCAAGTATCAGAAATTCGTATTCTGTGAGGGTGTATATTATAGCTGTACATTCTCTCATTAGAGTAGAGAGTCGTAGCTCGGCTTGTGTGAATAATCGTGAATTTGCTGATATAAGATTCATTTTATTTGTTCCACTATGTGATTGTAATAATGCTGCGCCGATGCCAAAATTTGAAGCATCGCACATTGCATAGAATGGTTGGTCTGGATCTGGAATTGTAATTGAAATTTGCTCTGTCAAAAGTTTTTTAATTTCTTCAAATCGTGTTTGATGTTCAGTGGTCCATTCAAAATTATTTTGTTGTCTGAGGATGTTATAGAAAGGTCTTAAATATAACTGCATTTTGTGAACATATTTACCTGAGAAATTCAACATTCCAAGGAATTCTTGGATTTTCTTTTTATTTGTAGGTGGTTGAAGTTTTTGAATTGCATCAATGCGTGATTTTAATGGGATCATAAGGTTTTGTTCAATATTATGTCCTAGAAATTTATCGCGTGTTAAGAAGAAATGTGATTTATCGGGGGCTGCTTTCAGATTTTCGTTCTGAAGTATTTTTTGATTTTTTTCTAAGACTATAAACATTTCGTCTTTAGTTTTTGATTGCATAAAAGCATCATCTAAATTTGTGATTGCATTTTTCTTGAGTATTAGTTGTCTAAAAATTTTACTCATGAAAGCTGAAAAAGCTGCTGGTCCTATGGATATTCCATAGAATAATCGATTAAATTCGTATTGTTGATTTCCAATAACGAAACTGTGTTAATCTTCGTGATTGTTCATCTAGTGGCATTTGATTGTAAGCACTATTCATATCTGCGGTTGTAAAGTACTTACCATTTATTTTTGTTAGGATAACTTGTATTGGTTCAATGGGCCAATTACTTTTTGATTCGTCAATTAGTGAATTGAGATATCTAGCGTCTAAAACTATTTTTTAGTGATTCACCTTTTGCGAGAATGATAACAGGGTTGATGAAGGTATTACCTTTTGGTTGTTCTTCTTTATTTACTGGTGATATAGTTTCGTATTGTTCTTAAATATCAAGTAGTCTATTTACCTTGTCGTGTAAGTGAATCGGTACTTTACTTGCTCTTTGTTTTTTGAAAACTGCGTCAGGTTTTAATGGAAGGTGTAGTAATGAACTAATTTTTCCAACGTCAAATTTTGATGTTGCGTAGACTGTTGAATATTTTATCAGTTGTTTAGCTAATTTGTCAAATTCATCTTGTGTTATTTGTGAATATTGCAAATTATGTTGTTCTTTTGTGTAATTTGTTATATTAAATGTCGGTTTAAAATATGGTGTTTTTGTGAAGTAATCTGTATTTCTTTTTTCATTACTTATTATATTATTTATGGATAATTCTTTGTCAAGAACTGTTGATTGACAAACATCTAATAGTTGTAATATAATACTTACTCGATATGCGAAGTTGTAGCGTTTGATTCACAATATCCTAATATTCCTAAGTGTAATGTTATTTTATATGGTGTATTATTATACACGTGTATTGAAATAATATCGGAATTTGCTTTTTTTAATGTTGAGATTGTAATTTTGAAAAATATGTGATTGGGTTTAAATTCGAAATCTGACATGAAAAGTTGTTGTTTGTTTTGACTTTTGTCATACTGATGACCTTGTTTTTTTGAAAAATTATATACATTTCCTGATAGTGGTTTCAGATGTTTCCGTCCTTGATTATAAATGGGGTAAAATTTTGAGAAAAATGGTGGTTTTTTGTTTAATCTTTGAAAGAATGTTAAGGCTGTGTTTTTCGTTTTTGTATATTTATCTTTGATATGGATTTTACTATTTAAGATGCTTATTGTTGGTATACATTAAGTTATAAACGGTATGCCAATGATATTATGCTTAATATCAGTAATTTGAAATGTTTGTTTGAATGGCTTGTTCAAAATCTTGTTTTGTTCCATAGTTCTTGTTGGAACAAGGAATAGTTGGATTTTTCCATAATGTACTAATGTTGATCCTTGTGCTGTTGCTAATTTACTAGATGTTTCAAGAGGTGTTAAATTCGGATGCAGTGTTTTGATTTCATTCCATGTGGGAATGTTAATGATATTTGATTCTGCTCCTGAGTCGATTAAAAAATCAATTTCAAGATCTGGTGGTTGAAATTCTTTACTTCTTGGACTCTCTAAGAGAAATGGGATTGCCCAAGTTTTTTCTCTCGGTTGTTCTTTTTGTATGTTTTGATAAATATGTTTTGTGTTTGAGCATTGTACTTCGTATTTTTTATCAGGTAAAATTACAGTGTTAATTTCGTTCACTTCCTGAGTAGTTCGGGTATTATTATTAATGTGGCTAGTGTGATAATTATGAAGAAGTTCCAATTGATTTTCATTTATGTGTGAACTAAAGGGTTGTTCATATATGATAGGTTCATAGTCGTTTTCGACTGTTATCATATTTACTGAGATGTTATTATCTGTATCATTTTCAGTATCTGTAGATTCACAATTAATGTGATTTAATTGTAATTCATTATTTTGTGTGTCATCAATACCTGGGGGGTCTGAAGGTGTTTCTTCATTTGTTTGCACTTGGTTGATGTGTCTTTGATGCTTTGGTGTGTTACTTCTGTATCGATGTTTAGAATCGGGGTAAAGGTTATTATTCCCATAGAGTGATTGGGAATAATTTCTGTATCTATTGTTGTAGCTTGAGTTTCGGTTTTGTGAATTATTTCGTGATCTGTTATGATAATTATCATTTGGTCTTTGATAATTTGATCTATTTTATGAGTTATTCCTTGATCTGTTGTTTGTATAGTTCTGATTTCGATTGTTGGAGTAACTTCTATTCCCATTGTTTGAATAGTTTCTATTTCTGTTGTATGATGAGTTTCGTGATCTATTGTTGGAATAGTGTCTATTCCTTGGGTTTGAATGGGAACTGGATGTAGAAACAAATTCTGTTGTGTTGGAATTCGATCGTGAATACTTATTTCTATTTTGGTTATTTTGACTATTCGATCGACTGTATCTATTTTGTGAGAAATTTCGTGAATTTCTTTGTTCGGGCGATCTACCTCTATAACTGGAGTTATATGGTGATCGATTTCTTGAATAATTTGAAATGCCTGGGAGTGGTTTTCCAGAGCTATTATTACTGTGTATACTCTTGTTTGGTAGGTTTTCATCTTTTTTCATGTATTGGTAGAATGATTTATTTGGTTCTTTGTGTTTTTGAGAATTATTCTGATTATCTTGTTGTTTTTGTCTACATTCGGCAATACTGTGTCCGTATCGTCGGCAATAATTACACCATTTCTTAAAAAATGGTTTGCCTCTAAAGTTTGGGTTCTTTTCATAGAGTTTAGTATTTCAGTGATTTTTTCAATCAAGTTTGTATGTGATCCTTGTATGTTATTTATATGGGTAGCATTTGTTTTTATCCGATTAACATACTGTAGATTTAAATTTTCTGTTTCTTCAAGTTTCATTGTGATTTCTGCTTGTTCTTATTTATCTACTAATTTTCTGAAGTCTTAATCTGGTTCTCGAATTGATGAGGGGTGTGATGCTCTCTTTTTTATAGCTATTTTCCTTAATTGAGGTGTTAAGGTCATCATTAAAATTTCTGTCATTTTTGTGTTTTTGTAATCATGTGTATTGAGTGAATATGCTTTTAAAACTAGTGTTTGGATTCGAACTGCTAATTGTTTGATTGTTTTGTTTGGTAATCTGCGAATTTCGTTGCATAAATTTTTTTGATGTTGTTTGTTTCTTTCAGAATCAAACATTTTTTGAAAATTCCTGTGTGATTTTTTTCCAATCTGATTTTATTTCTATAGGTAGTACTGAAAACCAATTTTGGGCTGCGCCATCTAGTGTTGTTTGGATTAACGCTGTACGTCGTTGTATCCAATTTTGATGGAGTGGCGTATTAATTGGTTCGGGTCCTATATCTTAAATTAAATTTGCTGTGACTGCGTTTAAATAGTCTTCTACAGAATATTCAGGGTCTGTGCCTGTGAATACCATCAGTGGTTTATTTGATGTTATCGGTGATCCACCCATGAGGTATGGATTCATAGTCATCTGTAGTTATTCTGCGGCATTTGGTATTTGTGAAAAATTTGTCAGTTGATTTTTTGTTATTTCATGTTGTTGTAAATAATATGGTAGTGGTATTTCGTTTTGCATTTGAGTTGGTTGGTAAAAATGCCTAGTCATTGGGTTTTATGATTGTATAGGTTGAAAAGATTGTGCGTTATTTGAGTTTTGGATATGCAGTGGTTGTTGAATTTGCATATCTGCTGAATTTTGGGGGTAAATCTTTATATTTGTGATGGTTGAGATTGCCGCGGTCTTTGTGTTCGATATTCCTGTGTATATGGTGCAAAAATGTCTGGTTGATGATAATCATCATCGTCAGATGATAAGTAATTTGTGTAATAAGGTGTTTGCTGTTTATTCCTATTTTTTTTGAAAAAATGGGTAATTTTCACTATTATCCTGTGGAGGGTGTGGATTTTCTTGGAAATTTACTGAATTAGTCGATGTATTTGGAAGATTCCAATAATGAGAACATACGTGATTTAGGTTTTGCAAACTTTTTCGGGGGAGGGGGGGTTGATTTGTTTTTGACTGATTTACATAATTATAGTTGTGTTCTTCAAAATTGTTTCTTGTGAACGTTTTTCGTGTTTCCGACTGTTTTGTCATTAGTATATATGTCTAATAGTCCATATGTGAAAATTGTGGGGCAACCGAAGGTTTAACGGTCGATTGTAAGGTTACTTGTGGTTGTGATGTATTTGTATGTTTTGGTGTTGTGAGGTTTGGACGTATTGGTGAGATACTTTGTTGTGTAGTTGATACTGTTGTTTGGACTATTTCTTCATTTATGAAGTGTGATGGTGTTTGAATATCTTGTTGTGTAAGATTTTTGGTTCCATTGAGGTTTTCATTATGTATAACTGTTGAATTTAAGCTGTTATTTCGTGTATCGGGTAAAAATGTATTATAATTTAAAGGTAATGCATCAATTGTTAGTGGTAATACTTTTACATAATCTTTGTGAAAAGATATTGTACTTATTACTTGACTTGATATATCTGCTGGGAAACTTAAAAATTCTGGATGAGACGTAATCTGATTGTTCTGAAATGACAGTGTCGTCATTGGTACTTTGGGGTCTAAAGTTTTTTCTTGCTTGTTCAATTAAGTCGATATTATGTGTAAAATAATCAATTGTAAACCATGCTAGTATTTTTTGTAGATCATGTTTAGTGTTTTGTGATACATCATTATTGGTGGAATTTTCACGGGTTGCGTTTAAAAATGTTAAGAATGCGGCGAATTTGTTTCTCACTTTTGTATGTTTTGATGTTTGGACTGGTGATGTACTTTGAGCTTCTGTTCTTTCTAATATAGATATATAACTATGAATTATTGCAAAAACTTCGTTGGTGAATATTGAGTTTGCTCTCTGTGAGTTTTGATATTGTATGCTTTTGATATATTCTGTGAATACTTTTGAAATTTTTCAATCAAGATCGTCTGTTTGGATAACATATTTACCATGAAGTGTTCTTGGTGTGGTGAATTCTATGGTGTAAATTCCGTATTGTTGTGTTAGGTTACATATGTCTTTCAAATAAGGTTCTATAATTTGTCTTTTGATTTTTATGTCCGGGAATTCTGATTTGCATGGGCTGATTCCTGGTTCAAACTAATTTACGAGTAAATTTTTGCAAAAGCGTGTTTGTCCTCTATCACTAAGTGAATTTATGATAAAGGGGAAAACTGCTTCTTCGTCTGGACTTTCGTCATTTTGAGTGTTGCTCATTTTTTCGTTTGATGACTGTTAATATATAGTTATCAATATGTCTAATTGGTTTATTCCAATTGTATAGATATACTGGTTTGTTTTTATATTTCTTTTTTATTCTATTTTTTCCTCTTTTTGATGAGTTTGAAGTTGTTTCTGAATCGGAAAAATATAACTGATCATGGATTGGGCAATTTTTGTTTACTGATTCTTTTAATTTGTATAGTGCGTCTAGACTACTGATTTCTGATTCGGAGAATGCTTTTCTATTTTTTGAAAATCTCTTTCGTGTTATCTGTTTTTGTTTTATGATAAAGGGGAAACTTATAATTTTTCTTTTTATTGTTTGTCGTTTTGTTCAAATGTATCCAACTGTTTGTGTATGTGGGGTTATTACAAGATCGTATTTTTGGTCGTCTATTTCACAATTGTGTAATACGATTGTTTGTTTATTTCCTAAATTTTTCATTGATATAAGGTTTAGGATGAAGGATGCAAGAAGTTATTAGTGATTTTAATTTTCCTAGACTGTTAGTCCTTACGATTTTTCGGTTAGCTTAACCTGGGTCTTTTTGAACAGGGTTGGAGAGAAAAGTATATCGATTCCAAAGAATGATTTTTACTTTCTCGTGGCTAGTCTAAGTTAAGGTGTTAACTTACTTAATCTTATTTAGGGGTAGTGATTGTGTTCAACGGTTGGAGAATAGTAAATCGATCCACAAGGTTCAGATATAATTAGAACGCAAGTAGTTTGTTAGATACTATATTAAACTTACTAAGTTTAAGATTTATCCTGGGTCAGGTAAGAAGAGGGTTCAAGTGAAGGATGAATAACCGAAGTTCTTCACTGTTTAGCCTAATTTGAATGGTTAGCGTGATTAAAAAATTTCTATTAGTCCTGGGTCTTTTGAAGAGGTTGGGTAGTGAATCGACGTTTGAGGTCGTTAGACACTTGATAAGTGGGTGGGGGAGAACAAAATTGTTCTTTTTGATCCAACGATAAGCCTTGATGATCAGAAATAAAATTTTGAAGATAGAAAGTTGATTTAGATCCAAGGAAAGCCTTGATGATCTGGTTTAAAATTAAATAAAATTAAGTTTAAATTAATTTAAATTTATTTGGTAAAAGGTTTTAGTTTTTGATGGTATTAGTGGATTTAGGATTGCTGTTATGTTTAGGTGATGGAGCTGGAACAACAGGATGATTTATATATACTAACAATTTATTGTCATGCTACTAATTTTTATTTTTGTTTTCAATAAATATTTTTTCAAATAGTTTTATATATTACTGCAGAGTTGGAAGGAACGATTTGAGATCTGTTTATCAATCGTTATTGTACAATAGTAATTTTATCTAGCGCCTGAAATAATCATTGAAAATTTCCTTCAAGGATTTCATGTTTGCGAATGAAAATCTAAATTCATTGCTAGTAAGATTCTAAATATAAAAGTTTGTGTTGGCTTTTGCCGTACGACCATGAAACTAAATGGTAAGTTTCTATGTAGTCGTATGTCGTCTCTTGTCCGAGGTCTTTTTCAATACCGGGTAGTTCTCGTATTGTGCGGAATAGCGGCTCTGATCTATTGAGTCGTAGAGTTATTTCAATTAAGTTATTGTCGTGTAACATTTTGAAAAAGTTTTGTCTAATTTCTAATCTATTTTTGGTTAATAGTAAGCTATTTTGTTTTTTATGGTCTTATTTGAGGAGACTTATTGTCGCACCAGATGAGTTATATTCGATGGTCTAACTCATAGAGTAATTTCGGATAGGGTACACCGTCTGCTCGTCACGCTATCTTATTTTCGGCCGGATAGATTCGTGCAACTTCTTAGTCTAATACCGATCCTAATCTTCTTATATCTACTAGTCTCAGGGTGTTTAACTAGTCTTTGCTAGGCTCAATAGATCTAGAGTATAGTGGCTTATTTGCGACTGCTGAAGTTCTTTTGGAGAGGTAACTAATTTCTAAGTTAAATTCAAATCTCTCTGGTGCTGAAATTACAAGTAATTTCAGCACTTACAAATAAGTGGGTTGTTACTTAGATGGAATATGATTGGTTAATATTAAATATTTTTTAGTGATAAAATATCTAATTTATCCAATAATAAAATGTAGTTTAGATCAGGTTCCATTTCCCTTCTTCAGCCAAGCTTAAAATTAACATGACAAAAACTTGTTACGGGAACTACTGACCAACTTCCGCATCCAAAACCTTGTGCAACTGAGAAGCCTTCAAGCACAGTGAAGAATATCCGCAAAAGTTATTACCTGTTATCTTAGCAACTTTAGTTGCCCCATTTTTAAAACCCAATTTAGTCTGCTGGGGTCTTATGCACTAAACGGCCCAAAATCGGTGTTTCTACATCTTTCTAGAACTCAAAGTAGTAATGTTGAATCTGATTGGCTAATCAGACACTCATATTCAAACAACCTGGTCCGGCGTTTCAATAAAAACTTCAAGCAGATAAAATTGCTGGCCGAAATAACCAAAATTAAGAAAAAAAATATTCTGCTGAAGCCATTTTACGAAACAAACAAATTACGAAAACTTCAAGCAGATAAAATTGCTGGCCGAAATAACCAAAATTCAGAAAAAAATTTTCTGCTGAAGCCATTTTACGAAATGTTTTTCGTCCGGGCCAAACTTCAGTTACTCGAAAAAAAATCTTTTTTGTTAGTTTCATAATTTGGTAATTTCGGCTAATATTTGAGCTGCTGAAAGTTTTGATTGATTTGCCTGAACATGTTGCTTGTATTTGAATGGCTAATATAAGCCAATCAGATTCGACCGCATTAGTTTCAACTCTAGGTACAAACATTGATTTTGGGCCGTTTTGTGCATAAGACCCGTCTGCTGTAAGCCCATCGACAGTCGCATTCCCTCCTTCCGCTCAAAAATTCCTGCATCCAGGGAGAATTCACACGTTATCGGTTGGAGGAACATTTTTTATGAGGCGAATCCCAATGATTTTTTTGCTGAATTTGAAAACAGTAGTTATTCGTACGGAGAGGTTTGGAGAGGAACTTAGTCAACACACAAAAACGCAGCATAGGGGTCTTGTGGAACTTCATCCCACGCAAAAATCAAAATTCAGAGAGCCCTGTCAGTTTTTTTTGTGTGACTCTAGGCGAGCTTGTCGTGACTGAATGTTCAGATTTCCACGACTCACACCGATTGTGATTTGAATCCAGATGAGGTGCGGCTTTCGCGCGAAAATCTGGAAATGGCTGAGTCGGTCGCGCTGTCTGCATCTTGATCGCGGAATTCGACTTTTTAAAAAAGAGCAAAATTGACAACTAATGTCAAAACATACAGAAACATCCAGATTTTTTTTCAGTTTTTATCAAATCTGAATTCGTCCAGCTCAACACTTATGTTGTTCGAATAATCTTGAACTTATGGTGATTTAACAAAACTAAGCACAAAAAAGAAAAATAAGAATTGAGTTCAAGTTGACGAGTTCAACTTGAGTTCAAGTTGACGAGTTAAGAATTCGAGTTCAAGTAAGAATTGAGAAAAGTAAGAATTGAGATTGCTACGCAGTATTCAAGGTCACTGTTGTGATTTGTTTTTAGTTTGTTATAATGACCTTCGGTATTTTAATTAATACCAGTTTAGTTACGACCATCGGTCGATATGAACGGAAGTTCAGTTGTCCTTTTGAACGTCTTAATTCAACTACTTCCTTTTATCGTTTTAACAATTAAGCTTATGTACATACCTTGTACATAGACACTTAGAATTAGAATAGTTTATTATGGCGCAGTCAAATGATTCGAACGTGCGTGGAATTCCCCCCTTTTGGCCTAATCACACCCTAGAGCCACCGCATGCCTGGACCCAATGGAGCGACCAATTCCAATTGGCGATCATTGCGAAAGAAAATCTGGATTTAGAGAGCCTACATGGACCAGAGATACCGGAGACGCAAATTCCAATTTTGGAACAGGCGACAGGCAGCGAGTCGGACGCGGAAAAAGCCAACAGAGAGAGCAGGAACAAAAGCACAAAGAAACAGTACGAATCCGCAGAAGAGAAACGGATCAACGAAGAGAAAAGAAAATTTAATGGAATGAGACGAACGGAGGCGGACAAGAAACTGCGATCAATTTTATTTTTAGCCCTAGGGAGCAAAGGAAAAAGAGTTTTTACACAAAAGAACCCGAGAGTCAAGATTCTAGCAATATCGTTCTCTGAGTTCTGGACTCCACTAGACGCAGCATTTAACAAACCGCCCAATACTACGTTCGAAAGATATAAACTTCTAAATCGAAAACAAAAAGATCGTGAGTCGTACGAACAATTCTGGGGAACACTGACGGACCTAGCCAGCACGTGCAACATCAAGGAATCCGACGAGGCAGAATGGATAAGGGATATCTTCATTTGCAATATGAAGAACACAGACACCCAGAGGAAGCTACTTTCAGCTACCATAAGCCCGTCGGAAGCACTTAATCAAGCCCTAATCGATGAAAAAGGATATTTTAACCACCAGAAACTGACAAATATGTCACGGTCATCGACCAACGGGACAACTTTTAAATCTTTTAGTAACCACAATCATATCAAAAAAGAACCAAGCTTAAACATCGAAAGGAGTAACTCATGCATGAAATGCGGAAAAACATTTACGAAAGGGCACTTAAACGTTTGCCCAGCGAAGGACATAACCTGTAAAAATTGCAACTATAAGGGACACTTCGCCAAATTATGTAAATCACGCAATAAGAGACCAACTGTAAATAATGTATCAAATAATTTCGTAAATACTGAGAATTGTACATACACACCTCCGGAAAACTCGTGGATGGAAGAAAAAGAATCATGCGACGTGATAAATGCGTGGAATGAGTACGGACAGAGTGACGATGACGACTTCTCGGTGTTGAGGGTCAGAACTATTTACGACAATAATGGTCTTGAAACAAAGAAACTCCTGAACCTAGGCATTGGCTGGGACATGATTGTAAATATGAACATACCGGTAGATTCAGCAAGTCCTGTAAGCTTTTTAAAACAGAATGTCCTACATGAAATTAAACTAAGATACCCAAACCTCAAGATACACCCAGTGGAGAAAAGAATAAAAGACCTATACTGCGGATTCACCAACGATACGATCAATATCTTGCGAAAAATAATTGTCAGAACACAGTCCAATGGGTGGATAAGCGAAGAAAACCCATTCTTCATAACCGGCGGACACGAGCGTAACATATTGGGGAACGACAATTTACCCAAACTGGGCATAGAAATTTCGCAGAGGAAATGCCCACAACCAATCTGTATGGTCAACCAACCCACACTTGAGAGTGAGTACAAAAACTTACCTTCTTTATCAGACAACATTTTTAATGAGTTTAAGAACTTATTCAATAGAGTGGGGAAAATACCTAACGATCGGAAGGTAACCCATTTTCACACACCTTTTAAACCAATACAGTCCAAAGGGAGAAGAGTACCACTCCATTTACTCGCGGCAGTTAACGATGAATTAAAAAGAATGGAAAAAGAAGGTCACATAATAAAGTTACAGAAATGCGACGAAGATTGCTTCATCAGTCCAATTGTAATCACTCGGAAAAAGGATACTTCAATAAAACTGGCACTGGATTCCAAGCTTTTAAATGATCAAATTTTTAAAAATAAGTATCAAATGCCGAATATCCTTGAACTGATTGATAACGTGGCACTCCAAATTTCAGAAAAACCCAACGATGGAGTGTGGTTTAGTAACTTAGACCTGAAAAACGCATATAGCCAACTTCAACTTTGCAATCAAACCAGTAAACAGTGCAATTTTAGCATAGTAGGCGGCGAAACGACAGGAACGTATCGGTTTCTAACGGGATTTTACGGATTAGGAGACATGCCCAATGAATTCCAACGGGTCATGGACTCAATGTTGAAAAATATCCCGTTTACAAATTGTTACATAGACGACATCCTGGTAGCCTCGCGTGGATCGCTGGAAGAACATAAAGCAATAGTGCACAAAATTTTATCAATCCTAGATACGAACAACATGGCAGTGAAATGGGGGAAATGCGCATTTTTTAAATCTGACATCGAATGGCTTGGCTTCAAGATCTCAGGCAATGGAGTACGACCGTTGGTCGGTAAAGCCGACGCAATAAAAAATTTGCCAACCCAGAAGAATATTTCTGAACTTCGCTCATTTTTCGGCTCAATAAACCAATATGTAAAATTCGTCCCTAATTTATCCACGTTAAGCTCCCCTCTTCGACCTCTTCTAAACAAAAAATCGCTATACAAATAGGATACCAGCCATTCATTAGCGTTTGAGAAGTTAAAAACGGAAACTGTAAATATTGCAGAAAACAGCCACTTTGATATAAAAGAGAAGACAAGACTAAAAACGGACGCTTCACATAGCGGACTAGGGGCTACCCTAGAACAATTACAGGACGACCAATGGAAAACAATCGCATTTGCATCCAGATTTTTAAACAACCATGAAATGAAATATTCTACCAACGAACTAGAGTTGCTGGGAGTCGTATGGGCTGCAGAACATTTCAGAAACTACCTGTACGGAACAGAATTCCAAATAGTCACTGACCATAAAGCATTACTATCAGCACTTTTGGCAAATCATGGCAATAAAACGATGCACAGTCGATTGACCCGCTGGGTAAACAGACTCTTACCTTTCAATTTTAAAATTTCTCATTTACCAGGAAAAGACATGGGCTTTACTGACCTTTTATCTAGACTTCCTTCGGGCAAAACCCTTCCAATTTCACAATGACGACGAATTTGTAGTCGCTTCAATCGACAGAATTCACAACATTTTATCGACTAAAATAGATTCTAAATTACTTACTGTAAATTCTGTAGATAGACCAACGGTCGCTGTAAATACTAATTCACGAGTTAATACAATCCCATCGAGAAACAAAAATTCAAGCGACGTGATTGGTCAGAATCAGCTGAATAGCTCCTTAGCTTTACTCAATCTCAAGATTATTGCTGCTATCATATCTTGTATCGCTCAGTCGATAAAAATTTGCCACAACAATCATTCTCGGACAGAAAATTGTACTACAAATTGTCAACCAGTCGATAATTCAAAATTTAATTTTAAAAGTATTACTTTTTCGGACAAAGTCCTCTTACATTTTTTACTTCTAAACAGACACCTCATACCACCTAACAAGAAAAAACAAGAACTCCCAATGGACAAAGTGAACGACCCCCTTTTGATTATCCCCGAAGCACATAATATTGCTCTCAAATTCAGAGACGACAGACTTCCACCCGACCACGCAGATCTCCTAAGAAGATATAAGGCCGATCTGAATTTGCCGAATTCCCCAATTCGCCCAGAGAACCACTGTTCGAAGAAATTGCTTCAGATCATGACTAGAGAAGACAAGGTGCTGTGGGATCTGATAGAGACGATAAAGAGGAATCGACCGATGGGCATACACGGGACTTACATGAAGAACTACACTAAAGACATACACGTGAAGGATGAACTACTCTTTTTAGACAACAAACTAGTCTTCCCAGCTACCATCAGGGGAACTTTTTTTTCTATGTTACACGAGACTCACCCAGGACAGTTCGGGATGAAATCCCTCGAAGAATATTTGTAGTGGCCACATATTTACCGGGAAATCTACCATCACGGGAGAACATGTACCCAACGTTTAAAAGCGGGTAAGAACATCAAAGTGATACTAGGCACCAATAATATTTCGAAACTCCCGACATTGACATTCGCGAACGAAGAAATTAATTTGGATTTTGCGGGACCGTTGGACGCTAGTTGGGGTAACAACAAATACATTCTTCTTTGTATCGACCGCTACACTAAGTTTCCTTCGGCCAAGATTGTCAATAACACCTCTACAAGAAACGTAATTTCATTCCTAAACGATTACTGTCATCTTCACGGTTTCCCAAGAAAAATTAGAGTTGACCATGGGTCATGCTTTCTTTCACATGATTTCAAAAACTTCTGCGATAAATTTAATATAGAAATCATTTACTGTACGGTCGGAGACCACAGATCCAACGGGCTAGTGGAAAGACTTGTGTACACAATTAAATCGAAATTACTGACAATGTCATTCGAAATACCCAAACCATCTCTAAACGATTCGATCGAGAAAATCATCTGGAATCTGTGAATCTCAAAGCAAACGGCGATCGGCTGTACCCCGTTTGAAAAGCGTTTTAATAGAGTAGCGAACACTAGGTGGAAAAATCTTATGTCCAATATTGACCATTTAGATAAAGGAAAGGCTATATTGTCCAAAGAGCGGGCTACTAACTGGGAATTACACGACGGGGCAGAAGATGGCTATCTGGACGAGGAAAGGGACAGCACGTCGGACCCAGAAGAAAACTTGCCATTAGCTAGGACATTTAGCCTACGCACAACCCCGGATGACACTACCCGAACGCTAGATCCACTGGGAAAAAGAAAAGCAGTAACGGGAGGTAACTTATATAGAAAAGCGTCTAACAGAAAAAATGGGGACCCTTATTTTAATCTAGTTAAGAAGGATATAATCGACTCTTCAGAGCACACAGTTACCCTCGACAATGGTCACGTTTTACGTAAATCGGATCTGGCTATAAAAGGAAAAATACTCCCGGGGCCCAAAAAGATAATAGTGAATCGGACACCCACTGGGCATAATACTCATATTCATTCCAGTTTAGCTGGGAAAAGGAAACTCTCACCACCGAAGAAAGCTGGATCGATATCAGCTGGCCACTCGAGACAAGGCACCCCGAGAACGGAGATTATCAGTTCAGGGACCAGCGCACCGACTGCGAGCTCGGCCACTCAAGACTCTCCAAAACTTTCTTCAGGTTCATCTTCCTTAAATCTAGATTCGTGGGACGGGATAATCGAGGATTACTTTGACGATGTGACCAATAATAACGTACCTCAAAACTCCTACACCGAGACTAATCAGGGCTTAAGTATTACAGATCATGCCGAAACCCCACCATTGAGCTCAGAAGGGACAGCAAAAAACGACTCACGGGAGATTGTAGTCATACACGACGCGAATACTATTGTAGGATCACAGGACAATCCTATTATGATAGACAGTATTCCGGAACAGACGACCAGTGTGACTCCAAAGACCAGAAACTCCAGACCACGTAGAAATGCTATATATTTTGCCGCTCTGGGCACAATTTTTGTAATCCATATTTTCGCCGGACTTTTTATTTTCACCTGTAGATACAAATGTACATGTTAATGTACATGTTGTGGATTAGTTTTATTTAGTTTTACGGTAATCGACGATTTATAGACGTGGTGCAAGAGAAAGATGACCTAGGGGCGATAACTTCTGTATTCTCTCAGGCACCGGAATTGTCTAATTTCTCGGTCAACTCTCCTTCGGACAGCACGTCGGACCCAGAAGAAAACTTGCCATTAGCTAGGACATTTAGCCTACGCACAACCCCGGATGACACTACCCGAACGCTAGATCCACTGGGAAAAAGAAAAGCAGTAACGGGAGGTAACTTATATAGAAAGGCGTCTAACAGAAAAAATGGGGACCCTTATTTTAATCTAGTTAAGAAGGATATAATCGACTCTTCAGAGCACACAGTTACCCTCGACAATGGTCACGTTTTACGTAAATCGGATCTGGCTATAAAAGGAAAAATACTCCCGGGGCCCAAAAAGATAATAGTGAATCGGACACCCACTGGGCATAATACTCATATTCATTCCAGTTTAGCTGGGAAAAGGAAACTCTCACCACCGAAGAAAGCTGGATCGATATCAGCTGGCCACTCGAGACGAGGCACCCCGAGAACGGAGATTATCAGTTCAGGGACCAGCGCACCGACTGCGAGCTTGGCCACTCAAGACTCTCCAAAACTTTCTTCAGGTTCATCTTCCTTAAATCTAGATTCGTGGGACGGGATAATCGAGGATTACTTTGACGATGTGACCAATAATAACGTACCTCAAAACTCCTACACCGAGACTAATCAGGGCTTAAGTATTACAGGTCATGCCGAAACCCCACCATTGAGCTCAGAAGGGACAGCAAAAAACGACTCACGGGAGATTGTAGTCATACACGACGCGAATACTAGTGTAGGATCACAGGACAATCCTATTATGATAGACAGTATTCCGGAACAGACGACCAGTGTGACTCCAAAGACCAGAAACTCCAGACCACGTAGAAATGCTATATATTTTGCCGCTCTGGGCACAATTTTTGTAATCCCTATTTTCGCCGGACTTTTTAATTTCACCTGTAGATACAATTGTACATGTTAATGTACATGTTGTGGATTAGTTTTATTTAGTTTTACGGTAATCGAAGATTTATAGACGTGGTGCAAGAGAAAGACGACCTAGGGGCGATAACTTCTGTATTCTCTCAGGCACCGGAATTGTCTAATTTCTCGGTCAACTCTCCTTCGGATCTTTCGACTCCATTAGCGGAGGCACCTCCCAGACAGATCCTAGTCGCAGAAACTACGTTGTCATGGTCTTCAAGAAACTCACTCTCGACGGGCAGACTTGCAGCATCAACCACGAAGACCCAACTCCTCGAAAATTCTTCGAACTCAAAATTATCTGACCCGTTCTCGAAAGACCCTTCATTAGAGATGGATAAATACAGCGAGATCTCATCAACTATAGATTCAGAAGTGAGAGCTAACCTGGATGAGTTCGAGGACCAATTCTTATAATCGTCATATCAAATCAAACTTATCAAAACAATTTTTGTAATCCATATTTTCGCCGGACTTTTTAATTTCACCTGTAGATACAATTGTACATGTTAATGTACATGTTGTGGATTAGTTTTATTTAGTTAGATACCGTATTCTGTAAAAAATGGTAATTCTGTATAGACACCCTGTACATTGCTACATTCTCTTTCAATTTGTGGATTTTATTTTGCCGCTGTAAATTTACCCTCTGGGCACAGTTTGTAAAATTTCTTCCATTTTCTGAGGGGGAAAAAGGGTGTATATAGAGTTATATAGTTAGTTTGCAGTTTCATTTTTTTCCCGGTGGGAAATGTTGTGATTTGTTTTTAGTTTGTTATAATGACCTTCGGTATTTTAATTAATACCAGTTTAGTTACGACCATCGGTCGATATGGACGGAAGTTCAGTTGTCCTTTTGAACGTCTTAATTCAACTACTTCCTTTTATCGTTTTAACAATTAAGCTTATGTACATACCTTGTACATAGACACTTAAAATTAGAATAGTTTATTAGTCACAGACGGCCTTATAAAATGAGTAATCATTAAAATTAAATAAGACTGCTCGTATCAGGGCGAAGCCCTGAATGTTCCGACTGCCTTTTAAGGTTTATGGAGCAGTATTAACATAAAAAACTATAGCAATAAAATAAAATGAAATTTATTTTTCTAAAATTTGCATTTTTTTAAATGAAAATCATCCCCCCACACGCCATATAAAGTACAAAAGGATAGATTTCATTCCTTGTAACAAATCAATTATGACAAATAAGCTTCTTTCAACCAATTTGGAACGATTTCTAAGACGGGTTAAATTTTCGCTTACGAGTTAATAGCTCGAATTATATCAAGCGTTAATTGTCCCATATTGGTCAAAATGGCCAAAATGGCAATCTTTAAACCCTCATAACTCTACGAAAAATGATCACAGGTGAAAAATCTTTTCAAATTTAAGCTCAGGACAACAATACTTTTTGAATGATATAAGAAATCTCCGTCAAAAATGGTTAGTTAAAAAGTCGAAATTTGTCTGAAGAAAAAAAACCCACCCCGAGCACAAATATTCCGTTACTTTCGTATCGAAAGTCGGAACAATAAATCACAACAAAAACGACAAGCTTTAAAATTGAGAGCACAATTTCCAACTAATCTCGAAACATACGGAAACATCTCAATTTCACTTTTATCAAGTCTGACTTTATCCAGCCCACCTATTAGAATAATTCAATATATTCCAAATGGTGCTCTATTTACACTAAGTTTGAAATGAAACAGAAAATTATGAACAGAATTCATTAGCATTGAACCTTGATGGAGATCGCAGTCAAGCTCATAGACGACGTGGTAGAAGGAATAATGAGTAAAAAAAATTAAGCAGTCACAACAGAAAAAAAAGGTTCAAAATTGAGAGTTAAAAATTGCCAACTAATCTCAACAAATACGGAAACCTCTAGATTCGTAATTTCTTATTTATCAGTTTTAATTAGGTCTCATTGCAGCCAACCCAACGACAAAATCGTTTCATTTTTTTGAACTGGTGCTCTAAATAAATTGATTTTCATAAAAGTTCAAACAGAAATCACTTAAGTTGTGTTTGATTTCGAACTAAAACGCAATAACACTGAGTTCGCTCACTCCGGAGGTGATGGCTAGAAGTAGTCAAGCTCATAATAAACCTTTTATAATCACTAAACTTTCCAAAACGATTCATTAAGCACAACGCTTTTTCTAACAGCAAAAAATTTAAGCACTGAATTATAAAATTCGGAGGATTCTTCGCAACTAAGCACATAAAGGACACACAAGTGTTTTGCACCAAAAACTTAAGTGAAAGTGAAATTAAAATCGTGAGTTACTAAGACTAAATTGAGAATTAAACAAGACTGCTCGTATCAGGGCGAAGCCCTGAATGTTCCGACTGCCTTTTAAGGTTTATGGAGCAGTAATAACATTTAAAAAATTCAATGAAATAAAACAAAATGAAAAAAAAAAATTTTTCTAAAATTTGAATTTTTTTATGAAAATCATCCCCCCACACGCCATATAAAGTACAGAAGGATAGATTTTGCTCCTTGTAACAAACCAATTATGGCAAATAAGCTTCTTTTAACCAATTTGGAACGATTTCTAAGACGGATTAACTCTCCGCTTACGCGTTAATAGTGCGAAATATATCGCGCGTTAATTGTCCCGAATTGGCCAAATTGACAATCTTTGAACCCCCGTAACTCTACAAAAAATGATCACAAGTGAAATATCTTTTCAAATTTGAGCTCAGGACAACAATACCTTTCGAATGATATAAAAAGGTTCCGTCAAAAATGGCTAGTTAAAAAGTCGAAATTTGTCTGAAGAAAAAAACCCACCCCGAGCACAAATATTCCGTTACTTTCGTATCAAAAGTCGGAACAAAATTATAACCAACAGAGTTGACGTGTTAGCAAATTATAGGAGGTCTGGATTTGTATATGATCAATCTCTCCCAAGTCCACAAATGATATGAAGAAGATAAGATAACAAAAGCGCCCTAATTTGGATATAACTGTTAACGTACAATAAGTCAAGCACTATCTGACATTTTTAACTATCCGATGGATTTGGTTAACGGAATCAAATGATCAGAATTGATTGGTCTTAGTGTTTACCAGCATTATTGCGTCATTTGAAATTAAAGATAACAAGATTAACAATGTTCCGACTGCCTTATAAGGTTTTATGGAGCAGTAATAACATTTTAAGGTTTTATGGAGCAGTAATAACAAAAAATTAAAAGTAATAAAATAAAAAAAAAATTATCGCACGTTTATTGTCCCAAATTGGCCAAAATGGCAATCTTTAAACCCCCCTAACTTTACGAAAAATAATAACAGGTGAAATATCTTTTCAAGTTTGAGCTCAGGACAACAATTCCTTTTGAATGATATTAAAAAACTCCGTCAAAAATGGCTAGTTAAAAAGTCGAAATTTGTGTGACGAAAAAAAACCCACCCCGAGCACAAATATTCCGTTACTTTCGAATCGAAAGTCGGAACAATAAAGGAAACTCTGCTGAAGACTTAAAATGGTTTGCGCCAACTTAGGGGCCTTCATTAAAAAAGTTACACTTTTGTGACTCTTGAATAAAATTCTTGAGATATGAGTCGATTTTTCCGATCATGTTCAGGTCTATATCAGAACCATCATTTTCTTCTAATTTTGATAGCGATAGTAAAGTTCCGTCAAATCTTGCACTTCGTCTTCAAATTTTCAAAAGCTGGGAGTTCGGTCATCCTCTCATTTGCAGACTTGAGGATGTGAAGCCTTCGTGTCGGCTAATGGGGTCTGCTCCGAGTGTCGTATAAGTCGAAGGTGGATGGAGACTGAATTTTAACTGAAGAATCGATTACAATCCTTTTTGAGCTTGTGCGGTAATGATGCTGATTGTGCATCCTGTTGAGGTTCCCAATCCTAACTACATTGTCTAGTTTAATTGAGTTATCCGGTGAAGAGGATTTTTTGATGGTTCAAATTCTAGTAGGCAAAATTACACCTGTTTCGTCCTTTCAGTGTTGACATTTTTGTGCTGATGATGGGCTTGGGTCGGAGATGTATCCCTCTCTCTAGGGTTTTAATTTGTTGTTGTACTGTGGAGTGTTTAAGTAGTCATCTTCCAGTTTTTCATCTGTCCCACACTCACACGGAATGCGTCAATCCCAGTCACACTGATTCTTCCGAATGAGCTGTAGTTTTTGCGAACATCTGAAAATGGCTGAGTCGGTCGCGCTGTCTGCATCTTGATCGCAGAATTCTGGCACTGAATGATTTCGATTGTTTAATTGAGGCTGAATTGTGTCCGAAGATCCCATTTCAAAATCTTGTAAACATTGAGCTGTTTATTTGTTTTGCGTGAATTTGTTTTTCAGAATTTTAAGGAACCTTATTACTGGATGAGGAGGCAGTTATTACAACTCCACTATTTCTATTTACACCATTAACAATGCGAGAATCTTTCGAGATTTCAAAAAATTTGAATGTACAGATAAACGGAAAAAAGGTTGAAATTTAGATAGAAATAATTGAGTTATACTTAGAATAATCCAACGGAGATAATATAGGGGTACAAAAGTCGGATTATCAATGATTAACATTATGATTTTTGAATTTGGGCTTAGCTTTGATTTATAATTGTCCTTATGTTGGAAATTATTGCAAATGGGTATCTAAAAAAAAAGCGTAATATTCACAATTTTTCCAAATTAAGGTTTAATGTAAAAGTTAAATGCTAAAAGCCTGTCAACCCATCTTTTTAAACGGCTCCAACATAATTCAATCCTTTGCTTGCAAGATTAGGCAGAAAACAGTGCCCGGTGATCTGTTATTATATCAAAAACTGCCCCGTACAGATGATTTTCATAGTGTTCGACGGCCCAAAAGACGCCAAGTATTATTAGATTTTTCGTTGAACATTTTGCTTCATGTTAGTTTAAACAATGAATTTGCAAAAAAAACGGATCTCCAATCCACCCACAGAGTTGATAGAGCGTAGCGCCTTGACAATTTGTGAGGCGTCCGTTTTTACGCCTATGTTCAATTTCGCGTCAAATTGAGTGTTTTCCGTTAAGTTGACTATTTCTTTTTCTTTTTGAATTTCTTGGAAGCGTTTTTGTTTTCGTTTGACCAATTAAGTTTTCAGTCTTTGTCTCAACAGGCTTCCGAAAACAAACGAAATTGCAGACAAAATTCTCAATTTTTCAACTGACCCAAAAAACGAACGCAATTCCTACCGATTTCAAGAGATTGGTATGGTTTGTTTGCAATAGTCGTATCTTTTAATGGTATCACACCGGATTCTGATAGTTTAAATCCAAGCCATGCTATCTTTTATTGAAGGTTTTGCATATAAGCATTTTAACGACAAAATTGATCTTGTCGAGAAATAATAACCTTTTTTCAACGATTTCTCGATCTTCGCTTTCAAAAAATCAGGATGTAATCTAATTAAAATTTAGAAAAAGTTAAAGGTCCGATTATTGAGTCCATTCTCCTGGGAATTTAATTTGGCGTATCGCCTTTTCCATAAAAATTCATTAAAACTGGTAGTAGTTGGTAATACTTCTGACCACGATAATATAATTGCCTTTTCTGCTCGTAAGTCGATCAAAAAAGAATCGTTTGTATAAACTCTTAAGAAATGAATTTGTGAACCAAACTTCTCCGACGGTTTTTCCGAAAGTTGCGCTGCTCTGCTGTCTTCCAGCTGTTAAATGTTTGGCACCTTTTACTTATCTATGAAAAGTCGTTTGAAAATGATTTTCGTGTCTAATGCGAGTTTGATTGAATTTTCTTCCTTGCAAGTGATCAGTATTGGGTTGATAAATCTCTCTTTGTCTCAATTTTCTTTTTTTGGACTTCAATTTATCTAGTTTTTGATTAACTGCTGGTAGCAGATAAAACGGTACCCTTCTTTCTTTGAATGGAATCGGTTTTTGGGTGGTCCTGGAACTCTGTGATCTCAATTCGGATTTTTCTTTTTACAATTCGGTGGAAAAGCGTTTTTTTCAATTTCATTCTCAAATTTTCCGATGGAGTTTGCAACTGACTTACTTTCAGGACTGTTTTTGAATTGGAGAAAAAATTTCTGTGCTACTTCTATGCCGACATACCGACATGAGAGAGATTGTAATAGGTTCTCGTGATCATCCGTAATGAAAAATGCTGTTCTATCTAGGACCATCCATCAGACCTGAATAGTTTTATCCCTCGGCTAACTTTCTTTATCGGGTCGTCTGTGAATCCAAGTGAAGGACCTTGTTTTTCAAAGGGATTTGTTTTTAGATAGCGGTCATGCAATTTGAGTTCAATTAGTTCTTTAAAAAACACAACGGGCTAGCTGATTCTACTTAAGGGGACAAAAAAAATTTTCCGGTAATGTTAAACAATGTCAGATAAGATCGCACCAGTGAGTAGCGAATAGTCGCAATTGTCTTTTTGTCCTGCCTCTGACCATCTTTTTTTTTACAGCACAGCAGTTTTTGTACCTTGTCATTTACAACGAGCTGATCCGACGGTTATACCATTTCTCCATCTACAATTTCTTGATTATTGATATTTTTTACTTTCGACTTTGAGGATAAAATTTTTGTGAAGTAAACTTGTAAAGAATTAGAGAAAGCGTTTTTCGCAGGCATACCGCGAGGTGTCCTTTTACAGGTTATCCACCACAAGTCAAACATGTGTTTCTTCTATCTACAGCAAAAGTTGGCTCTTGTTTTTAAACTTCTGGTGGTTAGTCCCAGAATTGTGATGAAGATGATTCAAAATCTCCTTCTCCTCTTTTAAGGCTCTAATTAGGGCTTTGTGCCGCAATAATGCTTAAAAATGTTTTCTTTTGTTCCATAGTTTTTAAACAACCACTCCTCTTCTCCGCTGAAACAAAATTCGGGCCAACTCTGCTTATGCGCACAAATCTTATTGCGGATTTTTTCTATTTCTCTGGTGTCTATTTAGCAGTTTAAGGCGTTCAAATTTTAATTTTGTTTTCTGATAAACGCCTCGTTTTAAAGTTCTTAAATTTCAGCAAAGTTTATTCAAAGGTTTTTGACCTTCCAGAACTTTTGCGCGGAATACGTACAGCACTTACCGGTTTTCTTTTTGGCTTCTTCCAGGAGCATTCTGTTGAAGTTTTAGTCTCTAATTTGAGTCTGATGTTTTCCGTTTCGTCTGGCGTCTCTTTTTTCGCCCAGATTTCTCGCTAGACTTTCGGCTTTGGCCCTGTTTGATTCAAGTTGTTGTTTTCCTTTTTATTGTAAAGTTTCACAAGGATACAATTCAAATGGATTTAATAAAACTTTAATGTCAAGGTTCTTTTTGGCTATTAAAGCCATTTACAACATATTCCTCCAATATTACAAATGGTTAGGAGGGTTGGTAGTGTGAGTTTGCCGCAATGGGAAGACACCTCTCATAACAGATGGGTTTGCAGATGACTGAGCCACAGTAAGATGTACTACTGCTCTAACTAAACTAAGTGTAAAATAAAGAAGAAAGTAAGAATAGAGTTCAATCAATTCTCACAAAAACGCAGTACCACTGAACTCGCTCACTTCCAGGCAGATCAACATGCAGCTTTCAAGTTAATCGACGACCTGAACGTAATCGACGACCTGAGTAATTAATAAAAAAAGATTAAGCAATCGCAACAGATTTTAGAAGTTTCAAAAATGAGAGCAAAATTGCCAATTTATCCTAAAACATACGGAAACATCTCAGATTCGTAGTTTCACTATTTATCAGTTTTCATCAAATCTGATTTCAGCCAACCCAACGACTGTGTCGTTTCAATATTCGTGGATTGGTTTTTATTAATTTTTCCTCAGCATAAAAACGCAAAAGGACAGATGCGTGCGATGGTGGTCTTCAGTACAAAGAAGCAAACTGTTGAAAAAGCCTGGTGGTTATTGTTAAGAATTCAACCCACTGAGGAACACTTTTAAAAATTAGTAAGCCAAGCGATATATATACCATTTACAAGAGTGACTTTTTAATTCAAGTTGATGTTTTGAAAAAGTTATATCAAAATCTGGCTTGCTGTGTCAACGTCGGTGCAAGCCGATATATCAATTGATTTTCCTACATTTGGATCTAGTGGAAACTGACCTATAAATGTTAATACACAAAAATCAGCACAAAAAAATCTACTACAAAAATTAAACCAGATGAAGTCAACTCTGCAGGAAAGTGCTTCTCGCTACGAACAATCTCATTATTCGAAATTTGCTCGGATGGTCTTGGAAAAAGAAATAAAAACTTTTTTGATTTTTAGGAAATTGCCCCTCCCTCTCGAGAAGATTGACGCAATAGCTAGTTGTCGTGGTTTTGTTTCAGGATCGGCCCTAATGGATATAGTCTTTATCCAAAAGTTACCAATGATCGTGAGTGTTCTTTATGTCTCTGATGTGCCCACTATTTGAGTTTCAGTTTTATCTTCTTCAAAGTAGAATTTTCCATTGTTTCGTTTAGTTATCTTACTAAATCCTCTTGAAAAATGGGCTTTTAGTCGATAGTCAAAAGCAAAATGAGCAAACTATTTTCAACAAGTTTGAAAATATGATAAATTTTCACCATTAGAGTGAATTATCTGTTTAGTTGGCCTGTTCCTCATGCTACTCTTCCACGTGTTCGCCTTTTTGTTCCTCATCCCCGAGTGTATTCTATTTGGCTGTTGCATCTGCTGTCCCAGGTGCAGAGAGGGTTGCTGTTGCTGCATGGGAACGATCGTCTCTTTTTCTGCCATAACAAGTGAGTTAGTTTGTGTTATGTAAAACTGTGAGACCTACTTTTTTTTCGTGATGACTCAACTTGACACTTTTTTCACTATTGTATTTATTGATTCAAAACAAGCTGTCAGCTCGTTAAAAATTAAAATTATTTGGCCTTGATTTTATATGTGAACAAAACTTGGATATACTGGTTTATTTCTTTGAAATCACACTATAGCACAATAAACACTAAATTTAGGCTGTTTAAAATAAATACAAATACTATTCTCTTAAAAAGACTCGTATATCAACGCAAAACCCTGAAGGCTTAAAAAAGTGTAGTTTATACAACAAAACTTTTCATCAAAGGTCTAATTTAAGAGTCGATGAACGTAGTTCAGACTCTTATCTAGATCGAAATGATTTTTTCTGGCTCAAATTTACATTTTCGTATATTGACTTCTGGTTCGACAAAATTCGAACGGTTACTTGTTGTTATACTTTATTAAAAGTAATGAACGTAGGTCTTTCAAAAGAACTAGGCAAAAGACAAGTTTTAAATATTGATCCAGTTTTCTCAGATTGGGTTGATTGTAACAAAAAGTGCCCATCATATTTTACGAAGCCAAATTTTGTACTTTGCGTATTGTGAGCGGATTCCACAAAAAGAACACACAGTTTATTTTTCTTTTGTTCTTTCAATTTCTTTGATCGTTCCAACAAAATTTTTACATGTTTGAAGATTTGTCACTGGAATCCAAGAACATACGGACACAAAATTAAGTACCTATCCAGTGCACAGTTTGGCCTCGTAATGATAAATTGATCTTCGATTCGAAAAACTTTAAGGCCATCTTTTTTTCTTGGAAATTCAAAAGTTGAAAGCTCTTATAAAAACAAATAAGTTTTTTTTCTAGATTTCCTTGAGTTCATTAGTTATTACTGTTAGTTGGCTATATTTCATAATGTTCACTTACTGTAACTGATAACTCCAGTGGGTGCCGCGTATCAGTGGGTAAGATGTATTAATTCTCAGTTTGTATGATCTGTTTTTTCTCGAGTACAAACTGATAGCGATATAAAGTTTATTTTTGCTTATCGATTCTAACAAATCGTAGACAATGTTCTTGCGCTTAGTCTGAAGTGTCCACTGATGTATAAAGGTAACCACGTACTCATGACATTGAAGGCTGAACATGATTGAGATAGCTTTTCGAAAAAACTAACAGGGCTATTGTACAGCAATAAAATTAGTAATAAGTATACATAAATCCGGATGGATAACACTCCCCGCTATGAGTTCCATGAATGAAAATCTATTATAATTGAGTTTTCTTGTCAGTGTCCACAAAATTGAAAAGAAATCGATTATAATTAATTAAAAATGGATTATAATATTACTACTTTTCGAGGCAACAAAATCCTTTTTTCAGCCATTATAATGGATTTTTTTTTCTTTTTTATGGACGCTTACAATGAAACTAAATTATAATCGATTTTCTTTCCACTTTACTGAGATGCGAATTTCAACGCACGTTTTTTTTTCACTTTTTCTGCCTAACATTGACATTTTTGTTAATTTTTACTTATTTATGTTACTAAAAAACTGAATTTTGTTCCTTTCAACAATTTTGTTAAACTATTAGAGACTTGGGGGAGGGGGGTTTCATTCACATCCCTAGCGTTTGCCCATTTACAACAACCCCCCTCCCCGGGGGGTTCAGTGGGGGGGGGGGGGGGGGGGGGGTGGGTTCAGGTGGGGGAGGTGTGGTGGGTTCAGATGGGGGAGGTGTGGTGAGTTCAGATGGGGGGGTTTGGTGTTCAGGGGGGTGGTGTTCAGGGGGAGGGGAGCAAAGGGGCAAACGTTTGGGGGAATGAAGGGGAACAAAGGGGCAAATGTTAGGGGGAGAGCTTAACGGAATCTTTTTGCAATTTGAGTTTAGGTTTAGAAATGGATTAGGCCGTACACTAGCTTTGCAAAGTTTCCGCATAAATCACTTGATAAATGCAGAATTTCTTGCAAAATTTCGAACGACGCTCGAAACAAAAATAAAGTGGAAAAAAATCCATTTTAATGTGATTTCCTACTGATTATAAAATCCATTATAATGGATTCCAAATGAATTATAATGTATTTTGTTTTAGCGAAAAAAATTGGATTTAATTTCATTTTTAGTCCAATTTTGTTGTCTGAACCTAACATGGAAACCGATTATATTTATAACATTATAGACCTCAAAAATCCAATATAATCGATTGGTTTTTACTTTTCTTAAATGCGGATTCACCGGTCTCTCTCCAATTGTGTGTGTGCTTTTGAATCAACGAGATAAACTTCCATCTCCTTCTCATCGTCCACCTTTCAAGTTTGTCTTTTGCTGCATTTTTTCCTGATCTGTTTCTTTTCCCGTTTGCACAGCTGTGTCTTCTTTGTTTGCCCACCCCGTTTCTGGCAGTTTGTCCACCCCGCTCAAATAGCTGCTGATGGAGGCGCTTGCAACTTCTACAGTTAATTATGCCTCTGCCGTAGTTGCTGATATTTGTTCAAGTGACTTTAATAACTCCAAAAAAGCATTCACTTATTTTTCCAAAAAAAGCCGCCAAGCCATAAGAATTCAAAAAAGACCTTCTCGACATAGCCCCTTCTAAGAAACTTAGTGACAGAGCCTTCTGACTAGACGATGATTGTGGTATTATCCTCCGTTTCGTCTTCTGCACGTGCGTTATTGGGATTTCAGATTTTCGAATTGTTACCTCGATGTCACTGTCCTTGCACGTTGCTGGCGGCGTCTTTTTGGTGCCTTTTTTTTATCCAGGTTGCCTTTTTCCTTCTTGTCATTGGGTTCTGTCCTTTCCGAAATATTTTTGTTGTTTGCTGGTGCATTGCACTATACTGTTTTGTTTCTTGTTGCATTTCGTTTGTACACCTTGCTGTTTCGTGGTTTTCCTGGTAGGATTGACCCTTAGTTTTTCCCCTCGGCTGATTCCAAAATATGGGGTACACCGTTGCCTCGGGGTTTCCGATGTCTAAAAGTGGTAGCTCATGTTATGACCTATTTGTGCGAAGAAAACCTTTAATTGGGTCGGTCTACAGTTTGCAAGTAACATTGGGTTAGATACGAACGCTGATCCGCTGTTTAGTAGGAGCTTAGGTTGTTTTGCGCGTTTTTGTACCCAAGCGGTTTTTGGACTGTACGCTAAGATGGGCCATCTTGCGTTTTGTATTTCTGTTGGAATTGGTTTGCTTTGGATCTTTCGCCTTTTGTGTAATTCGGCCCGTTTTTTGGGCACTTTGCCTCATCTTTTCCTTTAAACACTTGTGCGGGGTTTTTTCTACTAGTCTTAACGTACTATGGAAACTTGATTTTAATTGTTTAGTTTTCTAAGCTTGTCCTGCTGTCATGTCGATTTCCAGTTTATTGATTTCCGGATGTTGGTCTCTAATAAATACTTCATCTTCGAACAGTAGTCCATGTCGTGCAGCTGCTCAGGACTGAGCGACGCTTCTCTTTAGTCTCTTTTTGTCTGAAACGGTAGTTATCCCAACTCAATTTGTTTTGGTTTTTAAACACAGATAAGTTAGATGATTCAGTGTTCGGTGTTTTCTTCATTTGTATCTCAATAGCTGTGTGTGTTGATAGCTTTGTTCCTGTGTGTGGTGTACTTCTCAGGTTTTTATCAGATCTGTGACATCTGATTCTAGTTTCTATGGTTTATTTACGGGGTCTACTCTCACTATTTTTAGTCTTGTTTTTTAACTTTTGCTCGAACCTTACAACAAGTCCTATTGCTCTGTGGTCGTCTACCGGCGAAAAATTTTTTTTTTCTTGTTTTCTTTGTTATTTAATTTCAATTTTTTGCTCTGATTTTTGCGCTTAGTTTTTGTTAGTTTTTCTGGATAAACCGATATTCAGAATTGCCCGGGATGTTCAAAAATACTAGTCATACAATTTCCTTATATGGAAAAATGCTAGTCATACACTTCCCATACAATTCGATACGTACAGAAAACTGCATGAAAGGTCTATGATTAGTATTTTTTCATATCAGGAAATTGTATGACTAGCATTTTTTTTCATTTATGAAAAGTGTATGACTAGCATTTTTTCATATATGGAAATTGAAAATTTAGAACCTATCTACGATCTGGAGTTTTTTTATTCTTTTTTTTCAAATTTGGTTTTTTTTTCTAAAAAAACGCTAGTCATGCAATTTTCATTCATGGAAATTGTATGACTAGTGTTTTTTTGCAAAAAACAAAAATAAAAAAGTCAAATTTTCAGTTGTAGCAGCCCAAAAAACGCTTAAACGTTTTGCCAGCAGTCGAATTGATTGTTCAAAGCGTTTTTTTTTCACAAAAAAATGCTAATCATACAATTTCCATATATAGAAATTGTATGAGTAGCATTTTTTTCATTTATTTTTTTCCTTTTTTATAAAAAGATACCAATTTCGATAACAAAACAACAATAAAAAAATACCTTTGAAGTTCGATTAAACAAAGTTTGCAAAAATGTATGAAAATTGTATGACTAGCATTTTTCCATAGACTAAGTGTATGAAATTGTATGATTAGCATTTTTGGTTTATGGAGGTCATCCCAGGTTGCTTTGGCGAAACTTGGTAGAGGTATTCACCGTTGCGTTTCTGGCTACCTTGTGGATGGGTAATTAGAAAACCTTTCAGTGGCTTCCAGTATAAATGCATTTTTGTTCAGTGTGTCCGGAATCGGACCTGCAAAATCTAATTGAATTTCCTCGTTTGGTTTTAAGACCTTATCTAACTCCTAGTGGTGTGCTTTTTCCCTATGGCTGCTTTTGAGTTTTCTAAATTTTTCCCAGCATTTTTTGCAGTTCTGTCGTTTGCCTTTTTTCATTGGTGGATGTATACCACTATACCAAGCATGGTGTCCAACCCGAATGCATGAGTTGAGTACTGTGTCGGGGAGTTGTATCGGCCTAACCACTGGGTCATCCTTAATCAAAATTTGGTCTCATACACTTACGCGGTTCCTGAAATTTAAAAAAACAATGTCCTTGCGATTGCTTGAAGATTGCTTGATTGAAACGTAAATTACTGGCCCCAAGTTTTTGTCTGAATTCCGTATCCTAATCCTTCATTGAATTTCTTCTGTCAGAGGGGTGTTTCTTCTTCTCCTTGTTGTAATTGTACCTTGAGTTGCCTTGCTTTAGTTATGTCTTTCGTTTGCATCTCATGTTGCTTCCATTCGGAGACATTAATTTTGGGCCCGCCCGGTGTTAGATTAATGACCTATCTGGTTTTACGGTTAGTCACGTGAGTTCAATCGCTTCTTGATATTGGATTGGCATATCCTCCAGTCCGTTGTTTGAAATTGGTATGTTTCTGTAGTTTTCCCTTGCGCTAGGATAAAAATGCTTTCATCCCTAACCCTGCTATTGACACATCACATACAATCCTAGTTCTAGGTTTTTGTCGAAATGTCATTTTTCTAAAACTTTAACGACAATTTTGTGTATTTTGAAACAAACTTCGTTAATTTTCGCACCATTTAAATTTATGGTTCAATTCAGTAGGGTCTCTTTTGAGCTGTCTCTGATGCAAAACTGAGGATGTGTTTTGCTAAACGATGTATAGACACCAGGAAAATTTTTTCAGTTGTTTGTCGTAGGTGAATTGAGATTTTCGAGTGCCTCTGTTTTCTCTGTTCAAGGTCTGATCCTCGTTGCATTGATGGTAAATTCCAACTATTCCACTTGATTTCAGACGCATTTGCATGTATGACAAATTTTCCGCTGGGTTTTTTGTTTGCTTCCATTTTGAAACGATGAATATGTCATCCAGATATGCAAATGACTTTTTACGGTTAGTCATGTGAGTTCAATCGCCTATTGCTACTTGGTTGGCTTATCATCCAGTCCGTTGTTTGAAAGTGGTATGTTACTAGTTACGAGTATCCCTCGCGCTAGCATAAAATTTTTAATTTAAGTTCTTTTTCCAAATATAGTTGTGCATTCGAGTTTTGAGAAAAAAAATCCCAATTTGAACTGGTAACTAATTCATTCTCCGACATTGCGCAGTAGGAGCTCTTTGTTTGGCAATTGAAGCTTGTTTTTGTGGATTGTTTTTTTGATTTATTTTGAGTCAGATTTTAATTGGGCTGATGAAAAAATTGTCAATACATTTTCTAGCTTTTTCACTTGTTCTTGGTCAATTATTGCACTTGTTTAAACTTTTTCGTTTCCTGTTCCACTTTTTCATCTAGGTGAGTGGGTACTCTCCCATCTTTTTTTTGAACAGCCTTGCAATTTTTTTTACCAATTCAATCTTCATGATATGGTGTTTGTCCAAGGATGCATTATATATCCCGCCTATGAGCATATGGTAGGCATCTTCATTAGGCATTGGCTTCCATGTGTCGCCGTTCACCATTTTCTGAAAGTTTGCCAAAACGTGTCTGTTTGAAAATGACGTAGGGATTCCAATGTCTGCAATCACTACAATTTTATCTTCTGTTGTTTCTCAGTAGCCTCAAAAACTGCCCGTTCAAATCTCCTTCTTTGAATGAGGCTGTAGTTTTGTCATTTAAATGATGGCTAAGATGGTAAAGCTAACCTGGTGTTGTGTTTTTCATCCATTAGCTAATTTCAAGTCCTGTTGATCTGGTCACAGCTCTAATTCAGTTTTTCTCTATCTTTGACGTAGAGAACAATCGAAGTGCGGCAGACTGTCTGATAATGTCAACTTCTACCTTACTTGGAACAGATTTTATTTTTGGCAAGTCATGACTGAAAACTGAGTTTCCATACCTATTACAGCATTTGTTTTGTCATTGGACTCGGATGCCATGCGGTCCGCGTTGTTCGTGTTGACTTTGATGACGATTTGACAAAACAGGGTATTTTCTTCGCCCATTGCTTTTTTCATTCGTTTGTTCGTGTTTGTTCGTTCCTTCGTTGATTATTCAACGCATTTGGATGTTTATTGTTATTTTGATTTCCAGAGTTGAAGTGTCCTTGACAATTTCTTATGTCTTCGCGTCTTATAGCAGCTCCTTCAATATCTTTTCATTCAGCGTAGATGCTGTGATCAATACTCGCACCAATTCATCCTTTCAGTCCCAACAATCTGCTTTTGGTGCAAGTTAAACCAATTCCGCATTGAACTACCCGAGTGATCGTTTTTTCCTGGATGCTTCAAATAACGTTTGAATTCAATTATCTACTCTGTGACAAAGGCGTTAGCGAGCTCGGCCCATAGGTAATGGTTGAAAATGTTATAAGATCTATTGTTACTTATCGATACTAGCAAATTCTAGAGAAGGACCTAGCTCTCGAGGTGAAGTTTCTACAAAAAAATCTGAATGAATTGCATTATTAAATACACGAAAAACATTAGCAACTTCGATCTGGTTGATCTTGATTGCGCTGTCTTTGCTTTTGTTGACCAACCAATTTACCCATAAGAACTCCACCTCTTTGCTTGAGTACTTTATTTTATGAGCGTTAAAAAAATTTGACGCCTGGGAAACTGGTAGCCACCCTTTAAAAGATTTTTATTCTAAAACCATCCCTAACCCTGCTATTGACACATCACATACAATCCTAGTTCTAGGTTTTTGTCGAAATGTCAATTTTCTAAAATTTTAACGACAATTTTGTGTAATTTTGAAACAAACTTCCTAAAATTTCACACTATTTAAAAATTATGGATTAAATCAGTAGGGTCTCATTTGGGCTGTCTCTAATGAAAAACTGAGGAGGATGTGTTTTGCTAAATGATGTATGGACCCCAGGAAAATTTTTTCGATTGTTTGTCGTAGGTGCCCTGAGATTTTTGAGTGCCTCTGTTTTCTCTGTTCAAGGTCTGATCCTCGTTGCATTGATGGTAAATTTCAGACGCATTTGCATGTATGACAAATTTTCCGCTGGGTTTTTTGTTTGCTTCCATTTTGAAATGATGAATATGTCATCCAGATATGCAAATGACTTTTTACGGTTAGTCATGTGAGTTCAATCGCCTATTGCTACTTGGTTGGCTTATCATCCAGTCCGTTGTTTGAAAGTGCTATGTTACTAGTTAAGAATTTACCTTGCGTTAAGATAAAAATTTTAATTTAAGTTCTTTGTCCAAATATAGTTGTGCATTCGAGTTTTGAGAAAAAAAATCCCAATTTGAACTGGTAACTAATTCATTCTCCGACATTGCGCAGTAGGAGCTCTTTGTTTGGCAATTGAAGCTTGTTTTTGTGGATTGTTTTTTTGATTTATTTTGAGTCAGATTTTAATTGGGCTGATGAAAAAATTGTCAATACATTTTCTAGCTTTTTCACTTGTTCTTGGTCAATTATTGCCTTTGTTTATACTTTTTCGTTTCCTGTTCCACTTTTTCATCTAGGTCAGTGGGTACTCTCCCAGCTTTTTTTTTGAACAACCTGGCAACTTTTTTTTACCAATTCCATCTTCATGATATGGTTATTGTCCAAGGATGCATTATATATCCCGCCTATGAGCATATGGTAGGCATCTTCATTAGGCATTGGCTTCCGTGTGTCGCCGTTCACCATTTTCTGAAAGTTTGCCAAAACGTGTCTGTTTGAAAATGACGTAGGGATTCCAATGTCTGCAATCACTACAATTTTATCTTCTGTTGTTTCTCAGTAGCCTCAAAAACTGCCCGTTCAAATCTCCTTCTTTGAATGAGGCTGTAGTTTTGTCATTTAAATGATGGCTAAGATGGTAAAGCTAACCTGGTGTAGTGTTTCTCATCCATTGGCTAATTTCAAGTCCTGTTGATCTAATTCAGTTTTTCTCTATCTTTGACGTAGAGAACAATCGAAGTGCGGCAGACTGTCTGATAATGTCAACTTCTACCTTACTTGGAACAGATTTTATTTTTGGCAAGTCATGACTGAAAACTGAGTTTCCATACCTATTACAGCATTTGTTTTGTCATTGGACTCGGATGCCATGCGGTCCGCGTTGTTCGTGTTGACTTTGATGACGATTTGACAAAACAGGGTATTTTCTTCGCCCATTGCTTTTTTCATTCGTTTGTTCGTGTTTGTTCGTTCCTTCGTTGATTATTCAATGCATTTGAATGTTTATTGTTATTTTGATTTCCAGAGTTGAGGTGTCCTTGACAGTTTCTTATGTCTTCGCGTCTTATAGCAGCTCCTTCAATATCTTTTCATTCAGCGTAGATGCTGTGATCAATACTCGCACCAATTCATCCTTTCATTCCCAACAATCTGCTTTTGGTGCAAGTTTAACCAATTCCGCATTGAACTACCCGAGTGATCGTTTTTTCCTGGATGCTTCAAATAACGTTCGAATTCAATTATCTACTCTGCGAAAAAGGCGTCAACGAGCTCGGTCTATAGGTCCCTTGAGGAAATTAGGTAGATATCGATATCCGTTTTGCGTTGTCAAAAGTGTATCTGGACCTCTTGTCCCAGGCATAGGTACTTATAACTGTTTGCATTTGAGTCTGCGCTATCTCATGGGTCTGATCTAGAGATTAAGTTTCTGGTTTTTGCTTTTGACCGGGTCCTTCGGTTTTGTATCTGATACGCTTTACCTGGTTTCGATATTGTCTGTCACGTCTTAGTGTCCTTGTCACCCTTTCTATGACTTCCTCGAACAGTGATGTTGCTGGCATGACCTGCGTCTTTGGTCTGTTTTGTAGTAGTAGTTGAATATTTTTTTCTTAGGAAAAATTCGTCATTTGGAGTCTCATGAACCAATTAGAGTACTCGACTATTGGTTCTGTTGTATGTCGGTACCAGAATGCGTGTCAGTGCTCAATGTTTTCAATTGATTCTTCGGATCTTGACCTAATGACTGCGCCAAATCACACTTGTTTTATATGTCCGCTACACCTACTGATATCGCCAGTGGGTGCTGCCTACTAGTGTTTAAGATCGACTCTCTTTTCTTTCTCGGGTAATGGTTGAAAATGTTATAAGATCTATTGTTACTTATCTATACTAGCAAATTCTAGAGAAGGACCTAGCTCTCAAGGTGAAGTTTCTACAAAAAAATCTGCATTATTAAATAGACGAAAAACATTAGCAACTTCGATCTGGTTGATCTTGTTTGCGCTGTCTTTGCTTTTGTTGACCAACCAATTTACCCATAAGAGCTCCAACTCTTAGCTTGAGTACTTTATTTTATGAGCGTTAAAAAAATTTGACGCCTGGGAATTTGGTACCCACCCTTTAAAAGATTTTTATTCTAAAACCATCCCTAACCCTGCTATTGAAACATCACATACAATCCTAGTTCTAGGTTTTTTGTCGAAATGTCAATTTTATAAAATTTTAACGACAATTTTGTGTAATTTTGAAACAAATTTCCTAAATTTTCACACCATTTAAATTTTTGGTACAATTCAGTAGGGTCTTATTTGGGCTGGCTCTAATGCAAAATTGAGGAGGATGTGTTTTGCTAAACGATGTATGGACCGCAGGAAAATTTTTTCAATTGTTTGTCGTAGGTGCCTTGAGATTTTGGAGTGCCTCTTTTTTCTCTGTCGAAGGTCTGATCCTCGTTGCATTGATGGTAAATTCCAACCATTCCACTTGATTGCAGCAGCATTTGCATGTATGACAAATTTTCCGCTGGGTTTTTTGTTTTCTTTCATTTCGAAACGATGAATATGTCATCCAGATATGCAAATGAGTTTTTACGGTTTGTCATGTGAGTTCAATCGCTAATTGCTATTTGATTGGCTTATCATCCAGTCCGTTGTTTGAAAGTGGTATGTTACTAGTTACGAGTATCCCTTGCGCTAGCATAAAATTTTTAATTTAAGTTCTTTTTCCAAATATAGTTGTGCATTCGAGTTTTGAGAAAAAAAATAATCCCGATTTGAACTGGTAATTAATTCATTCTCCGACATTGTCCAGTAGGAGCTCTTTGTTTGGTGTTTGAAGCTTGTCTTTGTGGATTAATTTTTTGATTTATTTTGAGTCAGATTTTAATTGGGCTGATGAAAAAATTGTCAATACATTTTTCTACCTTTTTCACTTGTTCTTGGTCAATAATTGCACTTGTTTAATGTTTTTCGTTTCCTGTTCCACTTTTCATCTAGGTGAATGGATACTCTCCCAGCTTTATTTTGAATCTGCAATTTTTTTAACCAATTTCATCTTCATGATATGGTGCTTATCCAAGGATGCAATATATATCCCGCCTATGAGCACATGAGAGTCATCTTCATTAGGAATTGGCTTTCATGTGTCTGAAAATTTGACGCTATGTATCTGTTTGGAAATGACGCAGGGATTCCACTGTCTGCAATCTCTACAATTTTATGTCCTGATGTTTTTAGCATCACTAACTTTCCGTTCGATTCTTCTTCTTCGAACGAGGCTGCAATATCGTCCTGGAAAGTTTAATTGATGACTAAAATGCTAAAGATAACCTTTTTTTATCGTTTCCCACCTATTTGCTAAAGCAAATTTTGCAAATGCGACTTGAACCACTTTCAAGTCCTGTTGATCTGGTCACGGCTCTAGTTCAGTTTTTCTCTTTCTTTGACGTAGAGAACAATCGAAGTGCGGCAGACTATCTGTTAATGTCAATTTCTACCACACTTGGAACAAATTTTTATCTTTGGCTAGGCATGTCTGAAAATGCTCCGCGAAGATTTAGTTTCTACACCTATAACAACATTTGTTTTGTCATTGGACTCGGGTGCCATGTCTTCCGCGTTGTTCGTGTTGATCTTGATATCGATTTGAAAAATTAGGAGCATATCTTCGCGCACTGCTTTTTTCATGTGTTTGCTCGTTCGTTCGTTGATTATTGAACGCAATGGAGTGTTTAATGTTAGTTTGGTTGCCAGAGTGGAAGTGTCCTTGACAATTTTTTGTGTCTTCGCGTCTTATAGTAGCTCCTTCAATATATTTTCATTCAGCGTAGGTGCTGTGATCAATACTCGCACCAATTCATCCTTTCAGTCCCAACAATCTGCTTTTGGTGCAAGTTTAACCAATTCCGCATTGAACTACCCGAGTGATCGTTTTTTCCTGGATGCTTCAAATAACGTTCGAATTCAATTATCTACTCTGTGACAAAGGCGTCAGCGAGCTCGGCCCATAGGTTCCTTCAGGAAAACAGGTGGATATCGATATCCGTTTTACGCTGTCAAAAGTGTATCTGGACCTCTTGTCCCAGACATAGGTTCGTATAACTTTTTGCTATTGAGTCTGCTACCTCATGGGACTGATCCAGAGAGTAAGTTTCTGGTTTTTGCTTTTGACCGGGTCCTTCGGTTTTGTATCTGATGCGCTTTACCTGGTTTCGATATTGTCTGTCACGTCTTAGTGTCCTTGTCACCCTTTCTATGACTTCCTCGAACAGTGATGTTGCTGGCATGACCTGCGTCTTTGGTCTGTTTTGTAGTAGTAGTTGAATATTTTTTTCTTAGGCAAAATTCGTCATTTGGAGTCTCATGAACCAATTAGAGTACTCGACTATTGGTTCTGTTGTATGTCGGTACCAGAATGCGTGTCAGTGCCCAATGTTTTCAATTGATTATTTTCAAGTGCCTTTGCTTTTCTTCGCGTCGTTCAGTTTTGTATCTGATACGTTTTTCCTGGTTTCGATATTGTCTGTCTCGTCTTAGTGTCCTTGTCTTCTCTTCTATGATTTACTCGAATAGTGATGTTGGTGGCATGAACGGCGTCTTTGGTCGGTTTTGTAAAAAAAAGTCGAAAATATTTTTTTGGCGAATATCGACATTTGGAGTCTCACAAATCATTTAGAATACTCCACTGATAGTTCTGCTCTATGTTGGTGCCAAAATAGTGCCCAATAGTTTCAAAAGATTCTTCAGATCTTGAACTGATGGCTGCGCCAAGTTATACTTTTTTAAATTTCCGCCTACACCTACTGATATCGCCAGTGGGTGTTGCGTAACAGTGTTTAAGGTAGACTCTCTTTTCTTTCTCGAGTAATTATTGAAAACGTTATAAAGTGTATTGTTACTTACCGATACTAGCAAATTCTAGAGAAGGACCTAGCGCTCAAGGTGAAGTATCTTCAAAAAAATCTGAATGAATAACATTATTACAAATAGCGAAAAACGTTAGCAACTTTTTGATGATCTATTTGACCTTGTTTGCGCTGTCACTGGTTATGTTGATCAAATAATTTACCCATAAGAACTCCAATTCTTTGCTTGAGTAGTTTTCTTCGTGAGAGCTCAAAAACTTTGACGCGTAGGAAATTGGTAACCACTCTTCAAAAGAGTTTTACCTTAAAACCACCCCTAGTCCTGCTATTGACACATCGCGTAAATTTCTAGTTCTTGAATTTTGCAAAATGTCGATTTTCTAAAATTTCAGCTTTTTTTTGTGTTTTTTTAAAAAAAAATTCGGAAGTTTTCACACCATTTAACTTTATGGTTTGTTTCAGAAGGGGGTCTCAGTCGAGCTGTCTCTACTTTGACGCGTAGGAAATTGGTAACCACTCTTCAAAAGAGTTTTACCTTAAAACCAACCCTAATCCTGCTATTGACACATCGCGTACATTTCTAGTTCTAGAATTTTGCAAAATGTCGATTTTCTAAAATTTCAGCTTTTTTTTGTGTTTTTTTAAAAAAAAATTCGGAAGTTTTCACACCATTTAACTTTATGGTTTGTTTCAGAAGGGGGTCTCAGTCGAGCTGTCTCTAATGCAACACTTAGGATGTGTTTCGGTAAATTTTGTACGTCCCCAGTAATATTTTGTCAATTGTTTGTCGTAGGTGCCTTGGGGTTTTCGAGTGCTTCCGTTTTCTCTGTCGAAAGTCTGATCCCCGGTGCATTGATGGTGAACCCCAACAATTCCGCTTGATTGCAGCCGAGTTTGCATGTATGCCAAACTTTCCATGTCTTGTTTAAAATAACACGGTTTGAGCGCCACTGGGTTTTTTGTCTTTTTTCTTTTCGAAACAATGAGTATGTCATCCAAAAATGTAAATGAGTTCTCACGGTTAGTCACAATGAGTTCAACCGCTTAATGACATTTAACTGGCATAGCCGCCAGTCCGTTGCTCGATTTTGATATGTTACTGTGGTTTTTT
>NC_087070.1:22311069-22334010 GCF_963678635.1 Symsagittifera roscoffensis
TATGACCTAAGAAAAGACTGCCCGAAACAACAAGACTGCCCCCGTGTCAGGGCGAGGCCCTAAATTAATCATAGTTTAAAAATTTTGCCCAAAATTAAAAAGTTCGTTACCGTCCTTATATCACTTAAAAAATTTTTTTCAAAAATTAAACAACAAGACTGCCCGTATCAGGGCGAGGACATAAGAGTTCAGACTGCCTTTAGAAAAAATTAAATGTGAATGAGCATGAATTAATAATAAAAGTACATGTAATTGAGCATGAACTGAGCAAAGACCTGTATTCTGCTCTTAAGCTGCTCATTTGCTGATGGACCGTTTTGCGGGTCCACTTGCAGAGGAGTGAAAGAGCTGTGATAGTTTTAAATGGCTCGAGCCTTTTAATGTGATGAATATAGGATGAAGTGCAATGAAAGAAAAGATCAAAAGCAACAATCGCAAGCGACGCAAACCCGCAAAATACTGAAAACACAAGACTGCCCGTATCAGAGCAAGGCCCTAAATTAATCATAGTTAAAAAATTTTGCCCTAAATTAAAAAGTTTGTTACTGTCATTATATCACGTATTAAACAACAAGACTGCCCGTATCAGGGCGAGGCCCTAAATTAATCATCATTAAAATTGTTTGCCCAAACTAAAAAGATTGTTACTGTCATTATATCACTTGAAAAATTTTTTCAAAATTGAAAAAACAACAAGACTGCCCGTGTTAGGGCGAGGCCCCACATTATAAAACTTGCTACCGTCGTTATATCAATTAAGAAACAAAACTGCAACAAGAAGACTGCAACAGCAAGACTGAAATAAAGCAAGACTGAAACAACAAGACTACCCGTATCAGGGCGAGGCCCTAAATTAATCATGGTTAAAAATGTTTGCCCAAATTTAAAAGTTCGTTACCGTCATTATATCACTTAATTTTTTTTTTTCAAAAGTGAAACAACAAGACTGCCCGTATCAGGGCGAGGCCCTAAGAGTTCAGAGTGCCTTTAGAAAAAATTAAATGTGAATGAGCATGACTAAATAAAAGTTCTTGTAATTGAGCTTGAATTGAGCAAAGACCTATATTCTGCACTTAAGCTGCTCATCTGATGATGGACCGATTCGCGGGTCGACTTGCAGAGGAGTGAAAGAGCTGTGATGGTTTTAACTGGCTCGAGCCTTTTAATGTGATGAATATAGGATGAAGTGCAATGAGAGAAAACATTAAAAGCAACAATCGCAAGCGACGCAAACCCGCAAAATACTGAAAAAACAAGACTGCCCATATCAGAGCAAGACCCTGAAGTAATCATCGTTAAAAAAATTTTGCCCAATTTGAAAAATTTGTTACTTTCATTATATCCCCTAAGAAAAGATTGCCCGAAACAACAAGACTGCCCCCGTATCAGGGCGAGGCCCTGAAATAAAAATCGTTGAAAACTTTTGGCCAAACTAAAAAGTTTGTTACTGTCATTATATCACTTAATAACATTTTTTCAAAATTGAAACAAAAAGACTGCCCGTTTTAGGGCGAGGCCCTAAAAGTTCAGACTGTCTTTAAAAAAATTTAATGTAATTGAGCATGACATAATAAAGATACATGTAATTGAGCATGAACTGAGCAAAGACCTGTATTCTGCTCTTAAGCTGCTCATCTGCTGATGGACCGATTCGCGGGTCGACTTGCAGAGGAGTGAAAGAGCTGTGATGGTTTTAACTGGCTCGAGCCTTTTAATGTGATGAATATAGGATGAAGTGCAATGAGAGAAAACATTAAAAGCAACAATCGCAAGCGACGCAAACCCGCAAAATACTGAAAAAACAAGACTGCCCATATCAGAGCAAGGCCCTGAAGTAATCATCGTTAAAAAATTTTTGCCCAATTTGAAAAGTTTGTTACTTTCATTATATCCCCTAATAAAAGATTGCCCGAAACAACAAGACTGCCCCCGTATCAGGGCGAGGCCCTAAATTAATCATAGTTTAAAATTTTTGCCCAAATTAAAAAGTTTGTTACTGTCATTATATCATCTATTGAACAACAAGATTGCCCGTATCAGGGCGAGGCCCAAAATAATCATCATTAAACTTGTTTGCCCAAATAAAATGTTTGTTACTGTCATTATATCACTTGAAAAAATTTTTCAAAATTGAAACAACAAGACTGCCCGTAGCAGGTTGAGGCCCCAAATTATAAAATTTGCTATGTCGTTATATCAATTAATAAAACAAGACTGCAACAACAAGACCGCCTTAATAAAACAAGACTGCAACAAGAAGACTGAACATCAAGACTGTAGTAAAGGAAGACTGAAACAACAAGACTGCCCGTATCAGGGCGAGGCCCTAAATTAATCATCGTTTAAAATGTTTGCCCAAATTTAAAAGTTCGTTACCGTCATTAAGTCTTTTAATAAATTTTTTTCAAACACGAAACAACAAGACTGCCCGTATCAGGGCGAGGCCCTAAATTAATCAGGTTAAAAAATTTTGCCCAAATGAAAAAATTTGTTAAGGTCATTATATCACTTGGTAAAAGACTGCCCGAAACAACAAGACTGCCCCCGTATCAGGCGAGGCCCTAAATAATCATAGCTAAAAAATTTTGCCCAAACTAAAAAGTTTGTTACTGTCATTATATCACCTATTAATCAACAAGACTGCCCCTATCAAGGCGAGGCCCTAAATTAATCATCGTTAAAAATTTTTTGCCCAAAAAAAAAAGTTTTTACTGTCATTATATCACTTAAAAAGTTTTTTTTTCAAAATTGAAACAACATGACTGCCCATATTAGGGCGAGGCCCTAAAAGTTCAGACTGTCTTTAAAACAAATTTAATGTAATTGAGCATGATATAATAAAAGTACATGTAATTGAGCATGAACTGAGCAAAGACCTGTATTCTGCTCTTAAGCTGCTCATTTGCTGATGGACCGTTTCGCGGGTCCACTTGCAGAGGAGTGAAAGAGCTGTGATGGTTTTAAGTGGCTCGAGCCTTTTAATGTGATGAATATAGGATGAAGTGCAATGAAAGAAAAGATCAAAAGCAACAATCGCAAGCGACGCAAACCCGCAAAATACTGAAACAACAAGACTGCCCATATCCGAGCAAGGCCCTAAATTAATCATCGTTAAAAAATTTTCGCCCAAAATAAAACGTTTTTACTGTCATTATATCACTTAATAATTTTTTTTCAAAATTGAAACAACAAAACTGCCCGTATTAGGGCGAGGCCCTAAAAGTTCAGACTGTCTTTAAAACAAATTTAATGTAATTGAGCATGATATAATAAAAGTACATGTAATTGAGCATGAACTGAGCAAAGACCTGTATTCTGCTCTTAAGCTGCTCATTTGCTGATGGACCGTTTCGCGGGTCCACTTGCAGAGGAGTGAAAGAGCTGTGATGGTTTTAAGTGGCTCGAGCCTTTTAATGTGATGAATATAGGATGAAGTGCAATGAAAGAAAAGATCAAAAGCAACAATCGCAAGCGACGCAAACCCGCAAAATACTGAAACAACAAGACTGCCCATATCCGAGCAAGGCCCTAAATTAATCATCGTTAAAAAATTTTTGCCCAAAATAAAACGTTTTTACTGTCATTATATCACTTAATAATTTTTTTTCAAAATTGAAACAAAAAGACTGCCCGTTTTAGGGCGAGGCCCTAAAAGTTCAGACTGTCTTTAAAAAAATTTAATGTAATTGAGCATGACATAATAAAGATACATGTAATTGAGCATGAACTGAGCAAAGACCTGTATTCTGCTCTTAAGCTGCTCATCTGCTGATGGACCGATTCGCGGGTCGACTTGCAGAGGAGTGAAAGAGCTGTGATGGTTTTAACTGGCTCGAGCCTTTTAATGTGATGAATATAGGATGAAGTGCAATGAGAGAAAACATTAAAAGCAACAATCGCAAGCGACGCAAACCCGCAAAATACTGAAAAAACAAGACTGCCCATATCAGAGCAAGGCCCTGAAGTAATCATCGTTAAAAAATTTTTGCCCAATTTGAAAAGTTTGTTACTTTCATTATATCCCCTAATAAAAGATTGCCCGAAACAACAAGACTGCCCCCGTATCAGGGCGAGGCCCTAAATTAATCATAGTTTAAAATTTTTGCCCAAATTAAAAAGTTTGTTACTGTCATTATATCATCTATTGAACAACAAGATTGCCCGTATCAGGGCGAGGCCCAAAATAATCATCATTAAACTTGTTTGCCCAAATTAAAATGTTTGTTACTGTCATTATATCACTTGAAAAAAATTTTCAAAATTGAAACAACAAGACTGCCCGTAGCAGGTTGAGGCCCCAAATTATAAAATTTGCTATGTCGTTATATCAATTAATAAAACAAGACTGCAACAACAAGACGGCCTTAATAAAACAAGACTGCAACAAGAAGACTGAACATCAAGACTGTAGTAAAGGAAGACTGAAACAACAAGACTGCCCGTATCAGGGCGAGGCCCTAAATTAATCATCGTTTAAAATGTTTGCCCAAATTTAAAAGTTCGTTACCGTCATTAAGTCTTTTAATAAATTTTTTTCAAACATGAAACAACAAGACTGCCCGTATCAGGGCGAGGCCCTAAATTAATCAGGTTAAAAAATTTTGCCCAAATGAAAAAATTTGTTAAGGTCATTATATCACTTGGTAAAAGACTGCCCGAAACAACAAGACTGCCCCCGTATCAGGCGAGGCCCTAAATAATCATAGCTAAAAAATTTTGCCCAAACTAAAAAGTTTGTTACTGTCATTATATCACCTATTAATCAACAAGACTGCCCGTATCAAGGCGAGGCCCTAAATTAATCATCGTTAAAAAATTTTTGCCCAAAAAAAAAGTTTTTACTGTCATTATATCACTTAAAAAATTTTTTTTCAAAATTGAAACAACATGACTGCCCGTATTAGGGCGAGGCCCTAAAAGTTCAGACTGTCTTTAAAACAAATTTAATGTAATTGAGCATGATATAATAAAAGTACATGTAATTGAGCATGAACTGAGCAAAGACCTGTATTCTGCTCTTAAGCTGCTCATTTGCTGATGGACCGTTTCGCGGGTCCACTTGCAGAGGAGTGAAAGAGCTGTGATGGTTTTAAGTGGCTCGAGCCTTTTAATGTGATGAATATAGGATGAAGTGCAATGAAAGAAAAGATCAAAAGCAACAATCGCAAGCGACGCAAACCCGCAAAATACTGAAACAACAAGACTGCCCATATCCGAGCAAGGCCCTAAATTAATCATCGTTAAAAAAATTTTGCCCAAAATAAAACGTTTTTACTGTCATTATATCACTTAATAATTTTTTTTCAAAATTGAAACAACAAAACTGCCCGTATTAGGGCGAGGCCCTAAAAGTTCAGACTGTCTTTAAAAAAAATTTAATGTAATTGAGCATGACATAATAAAAGTACATGTAATTGAGCATGAACTGAGCAAAGACCTGTATTCTGCTCTTAAGCTGCTCATCTGCTGATGGACCGTTTTGCGGGTCCACTTGCAGAGGAGTGAAAGAGCTGTGATGGTTTTAACTGGCTCAAGCCTTTTAATGTGATGAATATACGATGAAGTGCAATGTAAGAGAAGATGGAAAACAACAATCGGAAGCAACGCAAACCCGCAAAATACGAGAAACAACACACGAAACCACTCAAAAGAGAAACTCAAAAACGTATCAATTAACATCTCTGATAATAAGAAGAGGTGTTTAAACAAAGAATCATGATGGTGATGATAATAAAAAAAATTGAGATTTTTTGTGAAAATCATTACCCCACACTCAATGTTTTTTCATTACCTTGAAAAAATTTGAATTCGAAAAGTCCCAGTGCTTTTTAATTGAGTGAAAAAGCACGTTTACTCTTACTTTTTTCTAATGTAAAATCAAGATGAAGATTTGCCCCATTTCAACAAATATTTAATTTTAACCGACAGGAAACCAGGTCAAAAGACTTATGTAAAGTATGTTGGAAAGAATTTAGGTTCATCTAATAAACGTACACTTTTGTTAATACATATTATAAACTATACTAAAGTAGTGGGCTTCTTCGTTAAAAAGATAAAAAACAATTATTCCCATCAGTTTCTTAGATTTTTTTCAAAGTAGTCATCTTAACTCCATTCAGCGTAAATATTCGACCCGCACTGAGCGCGCATGGATTCTAATTGATTATAATGGATTTCCGAGACAAAAAAAATCAATTTTAATCCATTACAGATGTAAAATTTAGACCACGAAATTGGTTATATTGCCATTTTATTCAATTATTTTTGAAGAAAAAACATCAGCCCTTGTAATCCATTATAATCGATTTTATTCCATTCTTTTTGGCATTGAAATCGATATTTTTGCCAAGATAATCCATTATAATAAAATATTTTTTAAATAAAAAGCGATTATTGTCCTTTATAATTGATTATAATCCATTTGATTTTTAGAACTAAATTCGATTGCTTTTACAGAAGTTTTGCAAATTTTGCAGGAAATTTGCAATTTTTATGCCATGTGTTTTACTAAATGCTATGTCTCAACTTCACTCGCTGTAGTTTTTTACTTCCCGCAAACTAAAGAGGGGGGGACGGTGAACTGAGGGGTGTCAATCATTAACCCCTCCCCCAAGGTCTACCAATAAATAACCAATAAATAACCCCCTCGCCGTTTAAACCATAAGAGGGGGCGAATAGTGGTTGTGGTAAGCTGGCAGTTAGGGAGGGTTGGGTGGGTAAACGGGTGGGGGGGGGGGGGGGGGTAAAGTAAACTGGGGGAACAGTGTAAATAAAAACAGGGGAGGGGGGAAGTAAACTGGAGGGGGAGGGTAAAGTAAACTGGGGGACAAAAAACTCAGAATATATAAAACAGTAATAAACATGAATTTTAATGTGAAACGTAAACTTTTTTGAAACGTAATACGTAGAAACTGCCGTACACTTGAAATGACATACCTTTGAAACAAGCTTGTAAATTTCATGATTAACCTCTCGAAAAAATCATTTACAATAGATTATAATGGATTATATTGGCATAAAAAATTTAAGGAATATAATCCAATTTTAATGGATTATAATCAATAATAATGGATCAAATTGACATAAAAAAATATTAGGATTATAATCCTTTTTTAATGGTTTATTATCGATTATTTTGTAATTTTATAGATACTGACCATATTATGACAATGTAATCGATTATGATCCATGGGCGCTCGATGCGGGGAGTTTTTCGCGTGAATGTGTTTTGCAACAACTGCCTCGAGTTCCTCTTGTTATGTAGAAAGCTGTAGGCCCTCGCCAATCGTTATTTTCGTAAAATTGCAGCTAAAAGTGTGCTCAGCTCGTGTTTTACCAGGAACTTCACCAAAGAGGAAGGTCTCGGTCGTTTCAAAGTAACAAAACTTTTACGCTTCTTGCTCTCAAAATACTGCTTCACATGATTTGAGCGCTTCATTTCCACTGAGGTGCTACAAACATTGGAGTAAACTTCAAACTCCTCTGCCAAGGCAGTGAGGATTTCCATTATGAGTTTGAAGCAAACTTTCCTCTCAAAGTTTTCAGGTGAAGCATGCGCAGCCAAACTGAAAAGTGAAATTAGACAAAATGGCCACGCACGGTTGTTTTTCTAAGAAAAACGTTTCTCGCGCTTAGCTGCAAACTTCTAGTTCCTAGAAAAAGAGCGCTTAAACGCTTTGAACATCTACATGGAAAAAGGCGGTAACCAAAAGAAATAAGCGGAAAGTTCGGGAAAAAAACGCCGGCTAAACATGATGATCCTAACTCTTTACCTCTTAATTTTTCTGACATATACCCATGTCACTTCAAATAACGCACAAAGATTCATTTTGATAGATTTAATCAGGTAGACACTTGCTAGATTCGCAAGACCAGTTTTACAAGAGACCAATAATTTGTTGCTTTGTTTCAAGAATGAGAAAAAATGTTTAAAAATGTTTATAGTCATGTTCTGTGCTTAAGACATTCTTTTTAAAATGGAGGAAATTTCAAAACCTGATGTTGGAATGACAAGTTTTGCAGCTTTTTCTGCGCAATTCTTTAATCAGGACTCCCGGGTTGACCAAAAACGCTAATCATACACTTTTCATCCAATTTCATAAGTACATAAAATTGCATGAAAGTTCTTTGATTAGTATTTTTTCTTATATGGAAACTGTACGACTAGCATTTCTTCATAAATCAAAAATGTTTTTTTTTTCATTTTAATTTCTCCACAGTGACAACCGAACACAAGTGACAAAAACCTTGGTTACTCAAACGTAGAGTAACCAAGGTTACTGGCATTAAAATTGCATTGGAAAGGGCCTGAAATATCTTAATTCTATTTCACACAAATAATCTAACGAAAGTAATAAACTTTTAGAATTTTGTCAAAATTTTTCAAAGATGATTATTTTTAAAATTAGAATTTTTAAATAACCAGACATTGATCCAGGCATACATAAACATGCCATAGAAAAAAATGAGAAGTTTTAAAAAATTTTCAAAAAAAATATTACGCGAAAAGCAAAAAAAAATCCAATTTTAGTGAATCCAGGACTACGTTATTTACACAAAAAAAAAAAAAATTTACATTCAAAAAATATCTTTTTCCAAAAATTGTTTTTTTTTCAGTACAAAATTCGTTTTGCGGTTGAAAAGAAAATAAACAAAATTTTTGGGGAAAACTCAAAAACACTTAAAAAACTGCTATTAAAAAATGCTAGTCATACAATTTTCATATATGAAAGTTGTATGATAAGCATTTTTTTGGCGAAAAGTTTTTCTTTTTTTTAATTAGTACGATACACCGAATTTTATGCCAAAACAAGAACAAAATTCTCCGAAAATCGAATGAAACCATTTTAGCAAAAAGAAACCATGATTAGTATTTTTTCATAGACTCAGTTTATGTAATTGTATGATTAGCATTTTTGGTCTATGGAGGTCAACCCGGGTTTCTACTCTTTTTCTCAGGGCTCTTTTTTTCTCAGTTTACTTATTAGTAATCAAATTTTCTGAAAAAAAAATTTGGTTTTCGAAAACATTGTTATTTGGATAAAGCTCGTTTCCAAATTTTCGTTGAAGAGGACCCAAGGCAAAGGTTTGTTCTCGCAGCACCATCTATCTTGTTAAAAAGGGTCTATAAATGCCTTTTTAATTTTTTTTAAATTTTTTTTAAATTTTGCCTGCGGCGCAGACATTTTGGCCGAAACAGAATCTTTTAAGTGCTTTGGGAGAGCTCGGAAAATCAACATGGTCGACCTAAAAAAGAGTTTTTTCATAATGAAAATTTAAGCTGAAAATCAAAATTTGACAAAATAAAAATTCATGTTCTTTGACATCGATGACTTCGATTCTACGGAAGAGGTAGCATTCAGCATTATATTTATTTTTAAACGTGATTTCTGGGCAACTTTTTGTGCATAAACCTTGGAAAAATCAAATTCATTTACGAAATGAGCAGAAAAAGGGAAAAAATTGCTTCATACCTTAATTACATTGAGCAGATTTATGAGTTGAAAATCAACAGTTGAAGTTTCCTTGAAAACTTTTCTTAGTAGTCTTAAAAAGTTTTCAAATTGAGCTGAGAGTATACTATTAGAATCAGGTGGCTCCCAAAACTCAGCTTTCTAAATGTTTTCGACTTGTCTGAAGTAGAAAAAGCTTCACGATAAAAATCAATTCAATTTAGTTTTTCAATAGAATTTGAAATGTAAGGTCTCCATGTTACTAGAATTTTTTACTTTTAAGTTTTGCAAATTGGTAATGAAATAATCAACATGTGTTAATTTAGCATCAATTTGAGATCTCTAACTGTCCCCAACCTATTGAACGGGAGGATTCTTAAATACAGTTGATTTAGACCTCATGGGTGGATACTCGTTATTGAGTACCATAAGGGGATAGTTAAACACCTCTCGCTTTCAACTGAATTGTACAACGTTTATTTAATTCTCACTTTCAACTGAATTGTATTACGTTTATTTATTTCTCACTGATGATCTGCAATAATATCTGTAATAATGGCTATTTTCACAGTTTTTTCACAGTTTTCTGAAAATTTGAGGTAAGTTATCTTGATTTCATCTTTTGCAGTAGAGAAATTTGTTTTACATTAGGTATTATCAGAAGACTCAATGAGATATTGCTTTTGAACAATTATGTCTAATTTTGGCTCATCGACTCTTGAATCATTCGAAAAACAAAACTCACAACTCTGCCAACTGCTATAAAAGCCAAAAAAATTTTCAAATATTTTTCTTACCCGGTCTTTTAAAATTCGTTAACGGACTTTGATTGATAGGCTGATGCAGTAGAGGATTTAGGGGGATGAGGCGGGGGCGGACGCTCTTTCACTCAGGGATTCGACCCCCTGCCGACCCTTTGGTACTTCTTAAGAACTCCATTTTCGGCCGATCGACCCTAAAATTTTTCTCAAGGCGCCTCTGGCGCCAACATATATTACTTTGAGGGGGAGCTCGCGCCAAAAAAAAACACATTTTTTGTCAAAATTTTCCACAAAGTGCCCAAAAACGGCGCAGAAAGTTTGGCCAGAACAGCGTCTTTTTAGTGCTTTAGGAGAGCTCAGAAAAACAACATGGTCGACCTAAAAAAAACAAAGGTCGTAAAAGTTTTCGAACATTTTTTGAAAATCCCCCATCGAGAAAGTTCTAGATCCGCCCCTGGGCTGATGCAAAAACAGTTTGATTGTTTTTTTAAAAATTTTTATCCTTTCCTTCAGAAAACTATCTCTTCTACCGTTATTCCTTTTTTATACGTTCATGCAGAACAAAAGTGATTAAACTGTGATGATCACGAAAAAAAAACAGTTTTTGTGTGTCTGGAAAACTTTGGTTCAGTAACCTTCCATTAGTAATAGTATGTATAATCGCAGCTGTCCCTGTAGTAAGAAGGGTATGAGTATGAGTATGCGTGGCTAGGAGGGGGCACCGGTTCAGCTGGTGGGGGATAGGGGTTGCCTTTATTCTTCTCGAACTCCTTCTGTCGTTGCTCTCTTCGCTTTTGCTTGTTCTCTTTCCTTTTTTGGATTTCTTTCTGTTCCCCTCTGAGGCAAAGAATCAGGGCTACAATAGCTAAAAAAAAAAATCCATATACATGTATATATACCATCACACACCATATTGTGTGATGGTCTTTATATAGCCTAATATCCGGGGCGGATTTAGGGGGGAGGGGGGCCTTCCCTCTGAGGGATTCGACCACCTGCCGACACAAAGGGTCCCTTTGTACTACTTTGAGATATCCATTTTTGGCGGATGGACCCTAAAAATTTTCTGATGGCGCCCTTCGGCGCCAATATATACTAACTTTAAAGGGGGAGCGCACGCCAAAAAAAAACGTAAATTGTTTTTCAAACTTTCGGCCTATTTTAATTCTTCAAAATTTTCAAGGTGTTTTTAGTGCTCTGGCAGAGCTCGGAAAATCAATTTGGTCGACCTAAAAAAGACTTCAACAATTTTTTTTTGAAAATCTGCACCCCCCCCCCCCCCCCCCCGAGAAATTCCCAAATCCACCCCTGCCTAATATATAGCTTAATATGTCTGGCCTTCAAATTATTTGATTGCAATATTTTACTATGTTTGACAGTTTTTGATAAGTTTTAAGCCTGGGTAAGACAGCTGGATCAATAGATTCAAAGCTTTTTCGCTCCAAATTTTAAAACTCTGTTTTCATTTTCGAAACCAGGTAGCCTTCCGTATTCTTAAGGCGCTTCCATTGTCTTAGTTGACCGGAAACACTTTCATTTTGAGCATATGAACTTGGATTGAGTTTCAAAAATTATTTTTCCTGAACAGTGGCAACAATATCTACAAATGCACTAATAAACAAGCAGTAGAGTTTCATCGATATTGATATCTACAGTTGCACTAATACACCCATACATTAATTGCACTAATCAAAATCTACAAAAGTACTAACACATTCGCACTGGAGTTTCATCGAGGATAATCGATTATATTGGATTTTAATGAGAAAACTAAAGGACAATATAATAGGTTATAAGTGCCTCTTATAAAATAAACTCATTTTGAAAGGGTTATCATCATTTTTTTCATAACAACATAATACATTATTAACCATTTTTCTTCCATTATAATCAAACTTTTTAACAACAAATCTATGATAGTCGTTTTTTTTCCCACTAAAAACCATTATAACCAATTGTTTTCCGCAGAAAACTGTTAAATCAGCTTGTTGCATTTTTCCTGCAAATTTATGACAAATTAAAGATAAATTTTGATATAAATTCTAAAGAACTTTGATAAAATGTTACTTTGTTGTAGCTAATTCTAAATTAAAACTATTAAAAAGAATAAGAAATAATATGAATTAGTCGGTAAGTTAAAACATTAAAACAAATGAGAGATCATTCTCTCCGCCGGAGAGAATGGCTAGTGAAGGTCATAACTAAGTGACCGGTTAATTAAATAAGTATGTTTAGCAATAATTGCAAAACCTGATGTAAAATCACAACATTCCCCTAAGCAGGAAAAAATTTAAATTGTAATAAGTAATGCACAATAACTAACTATGACTGACTCCTTTCTCCCCCTTTAAGGACTAGGAAAGAAAATTAGAGCGCCTTGAGATGAGGTACTAGCACTAAGTAAGCTCCACTAGTGTTAAATGAAAGAACAAAGATTATCCAGATTCCGATGGATAAGGGTTATGTTAAGATGAGGTAAGGCATCACGTTTTGGCATAACGCTGAAATTTAAAACCACGTTTTATGAGTGAGGTCATAGTTTATAATGCGTGAGTGAAGAGGATATGATTTAAAGAAATTATGGGATCAACAGATGATAATTTCTTTTGACGGGTGAAATTTATCCGAAGGATAAAGTTGTCAAATTTAGCAAACACTTTTTGGTAACTGGAAATTAGCACCGGTTTACAAGGTAAAATACCTAGATAGCACAAAATTTTGATGGAGGAGGTCTTGGTTTGTAAAACACAAACTGAAGTGTATGCGAATTAAGGAAATTAGGAGGACACTTGAAAATGTCTTCTACATGAAAATTTATCCGCAGGATTAAGTTCTCAAGTTTAGTGAGCAGATGTTAATATCTGAATGTTAGCACCGGTTTACTCAGTAATGTGTGTTATTTGGTAAGCCGGAATATCAGATTAAAGTATATCTACGTGGTTATAAAGTTTTATAATCTTTTAAAAAGTTTTCAAGTTCGGTGTTGAAAAGTTCACTATCAAGATCAGAGTGTTCGCCGAAATTTGCTATTTCCATTCTCAGTGATTCGTCGGTTGATGAGTTTGACATTTGATCTGATGAAGATGATGAATCTGAATCTAGAACAATTAACTCCGCCGGATTCGTCCTGTTGATAGTCTCATGTGGTTCCTCAATCTCTAACACAATAGGCTCGGCCGCCGAACCAGAGGCTTCTTGGACACTCTCTACGGCATCAATGAAGTAACGTTTACCATAAAATTTTGGTGGGCCGACGTTTCTACTAGAGCGGCGAATAGTAGTAGGAATTTTACCGGGTATTATGGCAGGACTGTTGGATATAGCGCACTCATCCGTTGAGTCGCTTATCTCATACACCGGAAAGTTTATGTTTGAGTCGGTTTCCGTCAGATTATGCTCCACTTGTGGGTCGTTTTGTCCAATGGTGTCATTTTCCCCTCCCTGATTCACGGTTCTCTGATCCGTCGGGTTAGATGTTCGGCTGGCTGGCACTATACTTATTGGGCACTCGTATGATTGATCCATGGGTTGTTCACAGATTGGGAAACTGTCGTTTTCTAAAATCTCAGATTTTATTTCAGGATTGGTTATAGAAGAGTTAAAGTTATTTCCGAGTGATATGTGAGGTGTAAGTGAATCCGAAATAAAGCGCTCTCTGGCTACGTCTCTACAAGGAAAACCGCCCGCTATCCATTCCCATTCGCTAGTATCCGAAATATCCGAAGGAATTAGCATAGATTCATCCGAAGCAAGGTAACCTGGAGGAGTTGGTGGCTTCTTTGAGCGTCGTGACTGTCTTCTTGTCGGGATGGATGATGGTCCAGAAATGCGTGTCCTAGTTAGGTTGTCCGATGATGTCTGGTCTAATTGTCTGTTCCTTCTTTTTGTTGGCTTCTTGGGTTTTGGTTTTCTTTTTGAGCATTCCAGTTTTTGACCTACTTCAACATTAGGGTTAGAAAAGTAAGGGAATGAAATGTTTCCTCTAAAAGGTCTGATTTTATTTGAGGTAGAGATAGGAATCGCAATGTCGGATTTTCGTATTATTTTTCCGTCGGATAACTTAACTGTCGAAGTCGAAGAATTTATAATTCTTTTGTTTAGTTCTTTATAAAAACAGTCTCGGTTGATATTACCATTAGTTTTCCGAAGGATTTTACCTTTAAAAGGGCTTTCGATTGGTCTTCTGTTTTGAGTCGTTTTCGAGGATGAGGCATAGTCTGTATCGTAGCCTTTTTCAGTCGGATTTTGGTTCTTCTTCGCAATCAGATCGTCCTTGTATCCGTCCTCGATTCTATCATCCGCGTTCCAATCCTTAGCTCGATCCTTAGACAGTATTGATTTCCCTTTGTCTAAAATTCCAAAGGAAGGTTTACCCGAAGCTAATTGTTTCCAAATAGTATTTGGTTTTCTGTTATAGTGGATCTCGAAAGGTGAGCATTTAATTTTAAATTGGAAAGTAGAACGTAGGTTCCAAATGATTTTTGAAACGGCATTTTGTAACGTGGTTTTATGATGTTCTTTGGAGATAGCCATTAGTTTGACTTTTACAGTGTGTACGAGTTTTTCGACTAATCCATTGGATCGGTGATCGCCTACTGTACAAAAGATTATTTTGATGTTGTTAGAATCGCAGAATGATTTGAAGTCTTGACTTGTAAAGCAAGTAGCATGATCCACCCTTATAGAATAAGGTATACCGTGTAAGAATATGTAGTCTTGTAAAAATTCTATAACTGTTTTTGAAGAGGTGGATGATGTAATTTTTGCCGACGGAAATTTAGAAAATCTGTCAATACAAAGTAAAATGTATTTATTTGACCCCCAATAAGAATCCAAAGGACCCGCGAAGTCTAAATCAAGTTCTTCATTTGGTTCTGATAATGGAGGAAGTTCACTAATTTGTGAATTAGGGATAACAGATTTTATGTTCTTACCCGCCGATGTACACTCTGAGCAATTAATACCATGAAAGTAGATTTGTCTATTAATGTGCGGCCACCAAATGTATTGGGCCAAATATTTCATTCCGAATTGACCTGGATGAGTTTCGTGGAGGGTCTTCATCATCGCGTTTCGTAGGGTAAATGGAATAACGAGTTTGCCGTCCATGTAAAGTAATCCATCGGATTCGTGAAGATCTCGGGTGAAATGTTTGAAGTAAGGAGAATCTGCATTAATCTTCTCCACCTTATTTTGAAGTGCTTTAACAATAGGGCTTAACATTGGATCGTCTTCTGTCAAGAGAGCCACTAACTTGGCGTTAAATAAAATATTTAAATCCAAGGGTCGATCCGGCAACTTCAAGTTTTCACGGTATTTTTTAACGAGATTGATATGATTTGGTAAAAGTTTGAATTCTAAATCTACGGAAATACCGGAAGTGGTGGGATTAATTACAATATTCTTATTATTCATATTAACAGTATCTACAATTTTTTTATCTACAGGTGAATTAATTAGGCTACAATTAAGAATTAAAAAATAAAGAAATGCGGAATTTGAAATGGAAATAATTAAAGTATTTGTGTTGGAATAATCCGTTGGAATACAATTTGATGTACAAAATTCTGTTCTTCTGTGATTGAATGAGCAAATTGGAAAAGACGAGTTAATAAGTTTTAGTACTGCTGCTATTAAGTAATTACGTAATAAGACGTAATCGGAATTTTCCAAATTGTGACCAATGGCTGAACAGGTATTTCTTAGTTTCTCCGACGGATTTAATGATTTATTAATCTTATTAATGTTTGCTACTACGAATTCTTCGTCGTAATGTGAAGTTGGAAGGGCTTTTCCGGATGGGATTCTAGAAATAAGATCAGTGAAGCCCATGTCTTTTCCTGCGATATGTTTGATTGAGAAATTAAAAGGTAATAATCTGTCTACCCATCTTGTTAATCTACTGTGGTAGGTTTTATTTCCGTGGTTTGGTGAAAGAGCGGATAATAGGGCCTTGTGATCAGTAATTATTTCGAAATCAGAGCCGTAAAGGTAATTTTTATAATGCTCAACAGCCCAAACAACCCCTAAAAGTTCGAGTTCGTTAGTAGAGTATTTAGACTCGTGAGGATTTAAAAAACGTGACGCAAATGAGATTGTTTTCCAATCGTTCCCATGGAGTTGTTCCAGCGAGGCTCCAAGTCCATTGTGTGATGCGTCTGTTTTCACTCTAGTTTTTCGTTTTACATCGAAATGTGTATTCTCTGTTAAATTAACGATTTCCTCTTTTATTCTTTCAAACGCTTTTGTATGATCATCGTTCCATTGGAATATTGATTTCTTATTTAGGAGCGGTCGGAGTGGGCTTCCTAAGGATGCAAGGTTTGGGACAAATTTAATGTATTGGTTTATAGAACCAAAAAATGATCGTAATTCTTTCAGATTCTTCGGTATAGGTAGGTCTTTGATAGCTTTCGATTTGTCGAATAACGGGGTAATTCCTGATTTAGAGATTTTAAATCCCAACCATTCTATTTCTTTTTGAAAGAATTTACATTTTGACCATTTTACGGCAAAATTGTATTCGTCGAGGGTCGATAGAATTTTTAATACAATATTCTTGTGGTCTAAGAATGTTCCTTTGGAAGAAATTAAAATGTCGTCCAAGTAACAATTTGTAAATGGGATTGAACCTAACGTAGAGTCCATTACTCTTTGAAATTCGTTGGGCATATCCCCTAAGCCGTAAAAACCAGTTAAAAATTGGTAAGTACCAGTAATGTCACCGCCCACAATACTGAAGTTACATTGGTTACTAGTAAATTTGTCTAATGCTAATTGACTGTATGCATTTTTTAAGTCTAGATTAGTAAACCACACTTCTCCAACGGAATCATTAGTAATTTGTGCCGCGACGTTGTCTACAAGTTCGTGGATGTTTGGCATTTGATATTTGTTCTTGTAAATCTGTTTGTTTATGAACTTGGAATCTAATGCCAGTTTGATAGATTTGTCTTTTTTGCAAGTGATGACTATTGGGCTAATAAATCTGTCTTCGTCGCAATTTTCTAATTTTTTAATATGTCCCTCTGCTTTTAATCTATTGAGTTCTGTTTTTACCGCATCCAGTAAATGTAGGGGGACACGTCTTCCTTTTAGTTGGATTGGTTTTAATGGTTCGTGAAAATGGGTAATTTTCATTTGATTTTTAATTTTTCCAATCCGAAGGAATAAATTTTTAAATGACTTTGATATATTAAGGATTTCCCTATCTTGGTTTGTTTGGGAAATGGAATTTACTGACTTACACTGCTTGTTGGTCTGGAAGTGTGGAAAATGTTTCTGAGAGACCTCTATTCCCACTTTTGGAAGGTTGTCGTTTCCTAAGATATTCCTTTCATGTCCCTCGGTTAAGAAGAATTGACAGTCGTTATCTGACCAACCATTTGAGAATATCGGAATCTTCACCTTTCCAGTGATGTTTATGGCATTATCCGTGAATCCACAGTAAAGGTCTCTGGTTGTCTTATCCACCGGATAAATTTTCAAGTATGGATCACGTAATTTCAATTCGTGAAGTACGTTTTTCTTAAGAAAGCTCACTGGGCTAGCTGAATCCACTTGAATGTTTAAAATTACTTGGTTTTCTTTTCCGAGTCCGATGTTTAATAATTTCTTCAGTTCCTTTCCGTCGTTATCAAAAATTGTAGTTATATTTAGTACAGAGTAATCGTCGTTTTCACTTTGTCCAGATTCCGACCATGCGTTTATGACACCGCAACATTCTCTATCCGTGTGGTCGGTATTTACATCCGGGAAATCCGACGGATTAAAATCTGTATTATCTACAATTTGGGTATTTACAATGTTTACATTTTTACGTCGAGATCTACAAAGTCTGGTGAAATGACCTTTGAATTTACAAGAAGTACAAGTTGTGTCCTTTGCTGGGCAAACTGCTAAGTGTCCTTTTGAGAATGAACCGCCACACTTCATACAGCTGTTACTTCTTTCGATGTTGAGAGTTGGTTCTCTTTTGACGTTAAAATGGTTGTTTGGTTTATGTACAGATGATCCGTTGGATTTAAAATTATTAGTTAACTTCAAGTGATTTAAAATTCCTTTTTCATCGATAAGTGCTACGTTTAGTGCTTCGCGTGGAGGGAGGGTTTCTGTTAATAATTTCCTTTGTATGTCGTAGTTTTTCATATTATTTATGAAAATATCTCTTATCCACTCTTCTTCTCCTGCGGATATGTCGCACTTTTTAGCCATTTCAGCTAAGGCACCCCAAAATTGTTCGAGGGATTCTCTGTCGCGTTGTTTTCTATTTAACAGTTTATGTCGTTCAAATGTGACGTTTGATTTTCTTACGAAAGCAATCGCTAAAAACTCCCAGAATTGTTTAAAAGAAATTTGTAAGACTTTCACCTTGGTAAATTTCTGTCCGAAGATCCTTTTTCCTTCATTTCCCAATGCCAGATATAAGACTGATCGTAATTTCTTGTCTGCTTCTTCTATTCGCATTCCGTTAAATTTCTTAGTTTCGGTTTTTATCGAAGCTGTTTCTTCTTCGTCATATCTTCTTTGTTCTTGGATATTTCTCTCCAATCTCAAGCGTCTTTGGGCGTCTGTTTCACCGTCCGGTGGGTTTTCCAAATTTGGTGGTAATGGATGTTGTCTCTCCGACGGATTGAGTAGATTTTCTATATCTATGTTTTCTTTAGCTATAATTGCTAATTGAAACAGATCACTCCAATCTTCCCAAGGGATGGGTGGGTCTACCGTATGGTTTTGCCAAAAGGGAGGTATTCCTCTCACGTTAGATTCGTTAGATGACTGCGCCATGATAAAATGTTACTTTGTTGTAGCTAATTCTAAATTAAAACTATTAAAAAGAATAAGAAATAATATGAATTAGTCGGTAAGTTAAAACATTAAAACAAATGAGAGATCATTCTCTCCGCCGGAGAGAATGGCTAGTGAAGGTCATAACTAAGTGACCGGTTAATTAAATAAGTATGTTTAGCAATAATTGCAAAACCTGATGTAAAATCACAACAAACTTGAAAACAAAAAAACGAAAACAATTCGCAAAATCATGTTTTATGGCTGTTGTTATCATCTTGTTCACTATTTTTTCCCCAGTTTACAGCTAACCTCCAGTCCCCCCCCCCAGGTTTTTACACAATTTTAACTCCCCTCACCACTAACGTGCAGCCAAATGGGGTGGGGTGTTGTAACTAGGGGCGACTGGGGGAAAGTAAAGTGGGTATGGGGTTTAGAAAAGGTGAAGGAGTGTGAGTCACAGCCGACCCCTGTTCAAGCGCGCTTCCATTCAACCATGAAAAACCCATCTTTCCATCATTGAACCCCCTATACTTGAACGTGAGGGGGGTAGGGGGCGAAAAGTGATAAAAAATGTGCGATGTTAAAAAATTAATTAGTTTTTACTCTGCCCAATTAAAATACATATCAAAATATAGAAATGTAGAACATGCACTAAACAGGATTAGAAAATTTTCACAAATTGCAAATTTTATCATAAACTTTTAGAAAATCCATTATAACGGGTTTTTATCAATTACAATAGACTATATTGAATAAAAAAAAACACTGGGATTATAGTCCATTTTCAAAAAATAACAATCGATTATAAATGAAGTTTTTTGAAACTGACAATGATAATCCAATGTTGTCGATTGTTTTTCATGAAAAGAAATTAACAAGACGCATTTCCTTAACACTTAAAAAACAGTGAGTCGTTGAAATCGCCGAGAAAGATGAAGCACAAGATCAAAAAAAATGCCATCGAAAAGCCATTTTTTGAAAGCATGCCAGCAAAAACTACTGGTGCACAACGAAAAGACTCGTGTAAAATGAACTCAGTAGACAGAGTAAACCGAAAATGAGTAGAATGAGTAATTCGAAAAGACAGGAGCAAGGCTCGCAATTAGAAGAAAGCCATAAGCCAAAATTTGAATCACATTTTGTTACAGCAGTTAGTTTTATCATTACGAGGCCAAACTGTGCATTCTGTGCATTGTATGTGGATTCCACAACAGGCCAAAATCAGATTTGTTGCGAAATCCGCAACATTGCTACTTTTCCATGATCTTCTTTGCTGTTTTGGAGTCCACAAACAAATACTGAAAACATTGCACCGCTCAAAATCGCTCCAAAAACAAACAAATTTGCGGGATCCGCAGCTGTTTTGCGGAATCCAGAACAGTTTATGGAATCCACAAACGAATAATAAGACATGTGTATAGTTATATTGAACTGTTGCGGAATCCGCAACTGTAAGCGAAATCCGCAAAGTGTAAGTGGAATCCGCATTTTGTTTGCGGGTTTCGTTTACATATCTTTTAATTACATGATTCAATTTCACAAGAATGGGAATTTACTAGATCAGTGTTTGGGATAAATGGAATCCCAATTACTGACCTGTATTTGGGATCGTTAGAATCACAAGTACTGACCTAGTTTGGCGATATGCTGTGTGTTGTGTTTCCAAACACTCTCAACCCAATGACTACCATTACTGCATTTATTCGGCATTATGCTCCCAAAATCAGTATTTGTGATTGACACAATCCCGAATACTGACCTAATTTGTCGATACGCTGTGTTTTCCATACACTCTCAGCTCAATGACTCCAAATATTGAAATTGTTCGTTGTTGTGTTTACAAAATACTAAAAGATGACATCCACCGATTTAGGTAACCAATATGTTAAGACTTCCTGGATTCGGCTGACAATGGTTAAGTCTTTGCTTTTAAATTCCGCATTGTTAGAGATAAGAATTCCAGCTCAGCTTTTAATTGTTCATATGCAAGTTCAGTATTGAACAAAATTCGGAATCCACTTACAGTTTGCGGAATTCACTTACAGTTGCAGAATCCAGAACAACTAGCTATATTTGCTTGTTGCGGAATCCGCAACAAAACAAATGTGCCGACAAAATTTACGTTACAGGTATATGTATGCGGAATCCATTGAAATTTTGTTTGTGGAATCCACTGACATTTTGAAACATTTTTAAAGACTTGTCACTGGAATCCAGGAACATACCGACACAAAAATGTGCTCCTATCCATTGCACAGTTTGGCCTCGTAATGTTCGCACCAAAGAAAAAGTATTATAGTTTTTTTGGATATACAGAGTATTTGGAGCATTCAACTGTATTTGCGGAATCCACATCAGCTTGTGAAATACACTAACAAATAATAAGACATGAGTATAGTTACTTTCAGCTGATGTGGAATCCACAACTGTGAGCGGAATCCGCAAATAACAAGTGGAATCAGCAAATTGTTAGTGGAACCCGCATTTTAATTGCGGAATTCAGTTATATTTGCGGATTCCACTTATATTTTTCGGATTCCACTTACGTTTTGCGGAATCAACTTACAGTTGCGGAATCCAGAACAACTAGCTATATTCGCTTGTTGCGGAATCCGCGACACAACAAATGTTCCGACAACATTTACGTTACATTCATTTGTACGCGGAATCCACAGAAGTTTTGTAAGTGGAATCCACTTAAGTTTTGGAACATGCTTTAAGATTTGTTTTAAAAATCTAGGAAGATACAGACACAAAATTGTGCGCCTATCCAGAGCACAGTTGTGCCTCGTAATGATTTTCGTTCGATTTGAGGGCCAGCTTTTTGTGCAAAAAAATATTGATTCAGTGCCAAAATGTCTTCATTTTGTTTGTTTCACTCGTTTTTGAGTTTACGGTCTGGATCACACCCGTATCTTTGTCATTCCGATAACTTCTGTTGGGATCGGTGGCAAAAATCTGATATGTCAAACATCCGCTAAGTCGGCGGTAGGCGCGCTATTTGTGCGTCATCGCAGCGCGGCGATAGCCGGCTTGAAATTTAATATAGATTCTTACCTTCTGTTGGCAAACTCGCAACACGTTGACACGACTGCGGCGACTACTCTTAGTTCGGCTAGTGCAGCATCTTTGAAGCGAACGATAGAAACGGTATCTTGGAACAACTAGTTGAGAAATTTCAGATGGTTGCCATTTTAAAGCTGTTTTTGGGAAGTTTGACACATCGGTTGCTTGCACGGTACCCTTTGGTTGGAAACCCTATTATTATATAATTATTAGTTGAAATTTTCCAGTAACTTTGTGGGCTGGATACTTTTTGTGGGTTGCCTAAAGCTCTCAAGAAACGAATGCCAATCAATGTGCGCCTCAAAAAGCCATCAACCGTCTGGGAGGCGAAGACTTCAACCACTTCACTGCCGCTGCATATAACGGTTGAAAAACTTAACCTGTTTATTTTGAGCATCCTCCCCGAAATTTTGATTTTATGTTTCGACTGAAGTGGTCGTGCCAGATGTCACTGTTCGACCAAAAACTCATAGTCACGTTGCACTTATAGTGGAACTGAAAATCGAATCATAAGTTCAAACTGCGTTGAAACATACAGTCGAAGTGAGTCGAAACATAAACACGATCTGATTCGAAGCATGAAGTCAAACTGCTTTAAATCCATAACGTTTAAACTTACGGTCGAACTGATCTGAAAAGCAGTCGAACTGAGCTGAAGGATAAAGCGAACTGATTTGAAACATAAAAAAATTAAGACATTCCTCCTCGTGAATCCTGCCAATTTCCGGTTGGATATATCTTAACTCACCCAGAACTAGGCATGTCAAACAGAGTGCGGCACAAGTCCATAGCATTCCGAGGATAAAGTCTTCTTCAGCAGATCCAGAGTTTCCCCATTCTGAAGTCAAATAGCCAGCCGCCCCAGCTCCAAG